>NC_061510.1:368865176-368930313 GCF_022539505.1 Lolium rigidum
GGAGGGGGTGGCTAGGGTTTGGTGAGAGGGGGCACTTGGGGAGCCGTCCTTGGGTGCCCTTGGGTGGTGCGGCTCAAGTGGTGGCCGGCCCCTTCCTCTCTCCCTCATTATATAGGTGGAACCCCAAGGGTTAGCCCAACGATTCGAATAAGAGTCCAACTCAAAACTTACCATATGGGTGAAACCTAGGGGAAGTGGGACCACTCCCTTTCCTTCACCTATGGACGGCCATGGAGGTGGAGTCCACCATGGACTCCACCTTCCCCTTTGGCTAGCCGGCTAGGGTTGGTAGAGTCCATCCGGGACTCCACCTCCCATGGTGATTTCTTCCAGAAGGTTCTAGAACATTCTAACGCCTTCCATAAATGCACCGGATCATTTCTAAACTTGGAAAGTGACTTCCTATATATGAATCTTATTCTCCGGACCATTCCGGAACTCCTCGTGATGTTCTGGATCCCATCCGAGACTCCGAACAACATTCAAATTCCATTCCATATTCCATATCTACTTAAAACGACATCAAACCTTAAATGTGTCACCCTATGGTTCGAGAATTATGCGGACATGGTCGAGACTCCTCTCCAATCAATAACTAATAGCGGGACCTGGAGATCCATAGTAGCTCCCACATATTCAACGATGACTTTGTGATCAAAAGAACCATTCACATAAAATAACAATTCCCTTTGTCTCGCGATATTTTACTTATCCGAAGTTTGATCGTCGGCATCTCCATACCTAGTTCAATCTCGTTACTGATAAGTACTCTTTACTCGTACCGTGATATGATATCCCTTGTGAACCAGTCACATGCTTGTAAGCTAATCAGATATCATTCCACCGAGAGAACCCAGAGTATATCTATCCGTCATTAGGATGGACAAATCCCACTATTGATACAAGTGCCTCGACCCTATACTTTCCGAACACTTAATGCCACCTTTATAACAACCCATTTACGCAGTAGTGTTTGGTGTCATCAAAGCATCCATCCGGTGTAGGTGATTAACAAGATCTCATGGTCGAAGGATTAAGTTACTATGCATATTATAGCTTGAAACATCAAGAACTAAATGACTTGATCATATGCTACGCTTACTACGGGTGCATTTTCATCACATCATTCACATAATGATATGACCTTGTTATTAATAATATCCAATGTTCATGATCATGAAACTATGATCATCTATTAATCAACAAGCTAGTTTAACAAGAGGCTTACTAGGGACTCTTTTATGTTTACATAACACACATGTATTAATGTTTCCGGTCAATACAATTATAGCATGAGATGCAAACTATTATCATAAACACAAAGATATAATAATAACCACTTTATTATTGCCTCTTGGGCATATCTTCAGCAATAACAGACGGGAAGGACACACATATATGTATGGAATATCAAGTGACATTTGGTCTATGCTGAAGTCAGAAGAAGATAATACCATGAAAACTAGATTGGAGGGCTAGCTAAGGGATGTTCAAGTCTCTGCGCTGTTGAGGGACTTGCTTGGTGTTCCGGGCTTCGCAACAGTGGTATAAAATTGGGGGCGGCAACACATGTGAAGTTCGAAGTGTTACCTTTTAGAGTGAAATCCCAAGGTCTGGACATGACTGGTTGTGCTTGTCAATGTCCTTGTTGAAGGCATTATTTTGAGAGCGGGGACAATCGTTAGGGTGAAAACCTAAGATCTTTGATCGGGCGACGATGGCACTGGTGCACTGTTCCCTTCTTGGAGGCGTTTTTGGAGAGTCTGAATTTAAGGTGTTGTCTTGGTGGTGGATGTACTGCTGTTGCTAGGGCTAGGATACTGTGGTGGGACTTTTATTTCTTAGTTTTTCTTTTTCTCTTTTTTTGGTTGTGTACATCCATACTGCCATGACATTGCGTTGTTGCAGAAGCTGAGTGTAATTGGTATCTTTTAATATTAATATATTTCGTTTATCGAAAAAATATGTATGAAATATCAATAAGTTTCAAAAATATACTAAGTGATGTGACTACTTATTCAACAACCATACGTTTCGAGTGGGTGAGCTAGAGCAAAAAAGCACATCCGTCAAACATTTAGAGCACCTACCTAGAAATCTACGGTAAGACAAGAAAATAATGATCAAGTGATATGAGATTACCTGAAAATACTTTGTTTTCTTGTGATGATGTTTGCACAACCTGAACAGCTAGAAATGAATAGCATATTGATGTGAATTTTTTTTTACCAGAAACGGCGCGCTGATGCCAATGAGTTATGTGTGCAAACAAACCAACCAGCCACAATGATTAGGAAACAAAAGGATGATATGCATGTTCGTTTCGCATGTTACAAGATATGATTAAATAATAGAAAGTGATAAGCTAGCTCCGACACTTGTTAAGATTAACAAATCTAACTTTTATGAATACAAAAAAAGAAGCTAAAAACATGTTTGCAATTAAAACAGATCGGAGAGAGCTGATGATTTCTTCTCCCTAGCACTACATTGATGTAACTTGCCAATCCTAGTGGAAACTGATTGTCTTGAGTCGGTGAAGATGTTGAAATCTGAAGGAGTTGATCGATCTGTCCATCAGACTTGTATTACTCATGTTAATCGTAGTGAGAATAGCAGTAGTCATTTTATGGCCAACTAGACCATGAAAGCGCACGTTGTTGCGCCCGTCCATATATAAAGAAATAATAAAGTTGGTGTACAAACATATGTTCAAGTTCATCTTTTGTGAAATAAAATATTTGAGATGTATTTTGTATGTGGGTATAAACTGGTTTGCAGACTCGGCCTTACTTGTCTAGCACGTGAACATATTTTTGAATTTTAAAGAAAATATGGTATATGTACAACAAAAACATGTGAAGTTTCAATAGTTCAAGGTAGAATATCTCCATATAGGTGGTGGGGAAAAATTGTCACTTACCTAATAACTAAAATGCTTTTGTGTTTACATTTTCTCTAGATCACATTCATCAAAGAGATAATACAGAATAGACATAACAATTAACTACATTATTCTATTTTCCAAAGGATAGAAATGTTCAACCTAGCAAGAGTTTGCCTTCCTAGAGTTAGAATATTATTGTGGAACTCCATACATAGAATTAGCTCTCTCCTCAAGTTAAATGGGGCATGCTGCAGCAGGGCACAAACGGTCGTCAAAACCAGGACCCTTAAGCGTGTTCAAGCATACTTTTCAGTTAGAGCTCATGCCGAGAGCTATTCAGGATATAAATATTTGAAAATTTTGAATAAATCTGAGTGTCAAAAATACATAACATTTTATTCATGGAATATCCCATAAATGCCAATGGAGAGACTCAAGCCAGATTACAAGGCATGTAATTTATGCAGAATTACTACTTGATTTCAAGCGAGAACTTCAGTCTCATTCTAGCACTGATAGCAAACTGCAGATTCAGATTACTTGTATGCAGTGATATGGTCAATAGCTAAGCTACAAGATCTTCAGATTTTTCTTTTCTTTATTGACTTGGTGACAACTTCTTTGACCAGCAGAAGTGTCGGCCTGATTTGTAACTCAAAGTTGAATCTCGTGCTTGTAACATGTTGATCAACACTTAGAGCTCGGACCACACAGATTTGCTATCTAACAGGTAGGAGCAGTGACAATATTCCAGTTTGCAAGCACTAACAGTGGTAAGAATGGGAACATGAGAGTATTGTTAGCTACATTTAATCCATCTGGATCTGAAGGAGAAGTAAATGTTCACTGACTTCTAAAAACAAATCATACTCAAATATAGGCTGCCAAAATACAATACTATAAAATAAAAATTGATATGTTGGAAATGAAATTAGATTACAGGCCACTTAAATATTTTTCCCTCAGTTTTTTTCTTAAAACACATAGGTCTGTGGAATCTGTGTTTCAAGACAAGCTTTTCCTCTCCAATTAGTGAAGAGTTTCTATGCGCATAGTTTACGAAATGGCAAGGTGGGCTACATAGTAGGGGCTTCCCCTAAAATAATTCAGTTTAAAAAGGCATGATGGCATTGGCCTCTCTTCCAACTCCTATCTGTAACCAAAAAGAAATCAGAGACATGGATGGGAAGATAACACCTATTTGATAGGGATGGGCAGTTTGTACTTTAAGACAACTTTATCTCTCCAATCCTAAAGTTCATCTCCGGAATGTTCACTGACTAAGTAGATATTTTAAAGAAAATACAAGTAGTCAGAATTTACATTTGATTCGTTCATATGAGTGATGTAGTCACTAACTGGGAAAAAGTGTTCCAGTCCTGCAACATTTCTAATTATGAAAGACATCAAACTGTGTCACATTGAAATGGAGCATTACAGTTTTCTCAGAAAACAACGGAACATATGAACTAAAGTGGGACAGCATTACCATGAGAATTCCTTCGGAGTCATTCATAAAAGTAGCGAGACCAAGAATTAGAAAATACAAAAAAAAATAGTATTGAACCTTCAGATAAGATAAGTATATCCATTTTTACTATTGAATGTTCGGAATTCACTAAATACACAGATGCAAAAAAAACATGCACGTTTATAGATGTTAGTAGCAATCTAGCAAATAGTAGTGTTTAACCCATAAGGATAAGAATATACCCTCTCCATTTTCAGACCGATCTCTATTAATGATTTAATTACAAAATTTAATGCATAAACTAACAGGCAATACTTTTCAAAAGTACCTGAAACTAATGCTTTATATAACCTTCCTATTTTGCTTCAGATATGATGTTTAGACTTCCTCAAGACTTCTGGAAGAACATCTTACTTAAACCCAGGCCCGGCGCTGAGCCGGTGCATCCGGTGCGGTGGCACTGGGCCTCCGATCGGCAGGGGCCCCTCAGGTACGTACAGGTAACATGGGTAGCTAGGCTCGTTTCGAAAAAAAGAAAAGAGTTAGCCCTTTTGCCTGTACGTGTACACAAAGGCAGCTAAACTTCGTCGTGAATTGTGAAAGAAATAAAGGAACAACCGCATTGACTTCTTCCCTCGGCCATCACCTCCTCTTTATTTTTCCATTACCCAGCCCCAATGACCAATGAACGATGAGGCGCGGACGGTAGAAAATGGGGCGGCTCTCAAACGTCCAAATTTCTGGCCATTTTTGAGGAGTTAATGTAGTAAGAAAATTGGCATCCGCACACAGTAGGGCATGCAGTGCTGAGGGCAGGGGCCGGCGGCCGGCGCGGTGGCAGCGACGCTCGGCGGTCAGCAGCAAGGGGCCAGCACGGTGGTAGGGCAAGCCGGCGAGCCTTTTCTTTGTCTTGCACCAGGGCCCCTGAGATGTTAGGGCCGGCCCTGCTTAAACCGCCCATAACAGCCGAACCAATGAAAAGATCAGAAGCTTGGTCAGTACACTTAACATTCATCTGGATCCTTCTTGTATTTTGCTCAAGCAATGTATCATTAGTTTGTTATGCTTCAATCCAAAAATAAATATCAACAAAGAGTCAGGCATATTTTATTGCATGAGCACCTACAAACAATAGAAAAGATCAAACGTTGAATTCTCTTTTGGCCACATACCATCTGTTTAACTGGCAGAAATAAAGCATTTTGCAATATGTTGAAAACAAATTGAGCAATAGTAGTCTATCCTTATAGACCTGCTCAGTTCTTCTATTCCTTGTTTTCATCTCGTGTAGAACTATCTGAAATTTAAACTATTACTACAATTGCAGCAAGACCTTGTTCGACAACAAAAAATAATCTCCAAAATTTAAACCCAGCAGAAGCTAGAAGGATTCTTTTATCTCTGGGAATTAGTAATTGAGGGTTAGAGGTTATATGAAGCTTAGTGATCAGAGATCAAAGGAAACAAACCTTTACGCTGTTAACTGTAGGAATTGTAGCAAAATATTGCTTTATGCTTAAATTTTAGGCATACCTTGTAATTACAATAATCAACAGGAGGTTTTATGACAATCAAGTTAATCAAAGGAAACAAACCTTTGTGCTCTTGAGGCCAGCTTATAAAGTTCAATCAAGTTCATCGCATGGTTGCCATGTAACCACATGGTAAAAAAATAGATGGTTAGTTTGCCCCAGCCATACAGCAGGCCGTCATGAATTGGAGAGGAAAAATAATAGTGCCCAATAGATAATTCTCATGTAATACTATTGCTACTCATACCTGAAAATGGTTCACATGATATAGGTGAGATAATAAGTATGAGAAGAATAATTTTGGATGATGATATAGGTTGCAATATAATTTCAAGATGTATATAGATTATAGTATATTGTACTTGATAATTTGCTAAGTCTAGCATATATATCAATTGGTTGAGCATCTGTGGAAGAGGAAAAGAAAAATGCAGGAAAAGAGCAAATGGCACATACTAAAAGAACATCACAAATATTACATAGATGTTGAATACAACATGCTGGAACTAAGCTGGTGTTTTGTCGCTACCTTACCACTGAAATTTAATAGATGGTATATATATAGAAAGGTTATTTGGTTTATAGCATGAAAAGAATTGTTAGGTTGCCTGGAGATTTAGAATAATAATGCAAAACAAGTGACTTCCTTCGGACTAATAGGACCAAAATATATACCTGTAACAAATTTATGATACCAAGATGATAAATAATTTAGCTATAACTGAACTCACATCCTCACGTTAAACATGGAAAAAAAGAAATATTGGATCTTTCATTCACGTACCAATCTTCTGAGAGTGAACTGTTGCGTGCAGAGTCACACGAGACAAACACATGAGGTCTAACTGGTTCACGAAGAATTAGTGCATGCATACAAAGAAACTAATCAAATTGTAATATGATGAAGCAACAGCAGCATAGAACAAGCTAGTAGAGAAAAGAGTATAATATTAATTAATTAATTTTAAAAATGTAACTGAAAGGCTGCAAGTGTGATTTGACATGTGCCAAGCAAGACTCCCTACATGTATCCCTATGTTGTCAATTTGACTGACATAATACAAACTATAAAACATAAAAATTATACCATTAGAAAGTATAACATCTAAGCTCTCTAATGATATATATTTTATAATATACAACTTATATTATGTTGGTTAAATTGATAACCTAGGGATACGCGTAGGCCTAACCCACCGGGGCCGAGGTAGTACTTTTTTCTAGATAAAAGGCAAGACTTGCCCGACTTTAAATTAATAAAGCCCTTACGGATCCCAGGTTCGATACATGCTGCGGCATACAGCTTAGCCAACAAAGAGATAACACAACTAACTCAACACCACAAACAAGGAATCTAAGGCAGCAACTATCATGTAATCACTTGATCGTCAATTGCGATGAGCTCCGCGTGTGCCTGCCTTAGCCTTGCACCCAGCCACTCCAGGTCTTCCCTGTCCTTGGCCTTTGCCAGCGGCAACCATAGCTGCAAGAAAATGGAGCATTTGAATAAAAGGTCAGCAGGGTGTCTCAACACCTTGGCTTGAAAAATATGTCTATTGCGAATGTGCCATAGAGACCAACACAGCGCTGAAAACAAGCACCACAGCACACACCAGACCCGGCCAGTGTAACTAGAGAGGATATCGAAAAACTGCGGAAAGGAGGTGGGATTCCAACTGCACCCCAGTGTTTGTCGGATCACACTTCACCCGACCTTTGCCAAAGAGCATCCGAAGAAAATATGGCTGGTAGATTCCACCGCTCCGCAAAGAGCACATCGCCCAGTCGATGGTCCTTTGCGGTGAGCGATCAGCTCTCTCGTCGGGAGCCTATCCAACGCAAGCTGCCAGGTGAAGATACAGACTTTTAGTGGGGTTTTGGCAGCCCACATGTCCCTGAAATGGGCCACCGAAGCCCCCCGCGATAGTGCGAAGTACATCGAGCTCACCGTGTAGCCACCCGAGGGATCAAGCGACCAAGAGATCTTGACCTGCCCAAGGAGGAGCCGCGTGTTGTCAAGGAGGGCCTGAAGTTGCTCCCACTCTGCTCTTCCCTGCCCGTCGAGGGTTCTCCTAAGCCTAAGATGTTCCTGACCAGCACAAGCCTGCGCGACCGAGATCCTCTGGTTCTCGCAAATGCTGAAGATAAGGGGAAAGCGTTCCCGCAACACTCCCCCTCCCTCAGCCCACCTATCAAACCAAAACTGCATCCGCCTCCCATTTAGAACTTCATGCTTGGCCCCTATCTTGAAAAGGTCCTTGATTTGATGCAGGCTCTTCCAGAATGCGGAGCCCCCTTGGCCCGTGCATGCGAAGATATCTGCTGTGTCCGTGTATTTCGACCTAATCAACCTGGCCCAGATGGTATCGTCACCCTGGTACAGTTTCCAAACCCATTTTAACATCAAGGCGATGTTCATCTTCTTGGAGTTGAGAAGACCCAGACCTCCCACTTCCCTCGGTCTACACACTCCATGTCAACACCCGGATTTTTAAGTCCAGATGCCTATTATGCCATGCATCGCAATCCCAGGATGATTGTTTTTGCGAGACATAATAGTTAAGTAGCATAGAGTCATCATTTATTACAACACATAATCGTGTTACAACAATAGATCACATGATCCAATATTACACAAATAGTTGATCAACAACAACAAGTAGCGGAAGCGTAGTAGTAGTAGTGGACTATCTTATTCCACAGGCAACGCTTGACGTTAGAAGATTCTCCTAGTTATCGTAGACGTCCTATTGTCCGTCATCCTGATACTGCTACTCCTCTTCATAGTCTGGCATTTGAATAGCCAGGGACACAGCCATGAGTACTTTAAAGTACTCGCAAACTAATACTAATTACTTATCAATTTTTAATAGGGGTGCTAAGCTCTAGGTTTATTTGCATAAAGCCAAGTTTAGTTCATAAACATTTAATAAAGACTCCTTATTTTGCTAGACTAACTCAAGTGGGAACATTAGTGTCATTCCCACAACTCAGTTGTGATTCAAGTTAAGTCACCTTTCACTTCAGCATTCATTTTCAAGATAGAGTTCTGACAACGGAACAGTATGGCATTTCCAATCGTCCGTAACCGTGGACACGACTATTCGAATAGGTTTAACACTCTGCAGAGGTTTTACTCTTGTGCCACAACTTTTGATTACATCCGTCGGGGATAACCCCGAATCATCGTAACTCAGTACGCGGATCATCAACCATAACCTTTCACTTACATAACCTAGTATAGGCACCTCTCCCCATGAGCTTGGCATCCCGGTGGAGACAAACAGTCAACCCGGGAACTGCACAGGGCTTGGGTCGTACATTCACCTCATATTCACATCATTTCACCTTTAACGGAGGCAGCCTCGGCATAACCCCTATGATGCTTGTTTAGAGGGAACCCATACTAAACTACACAAGCTTCTAGTTAAGCCCTACCCATAATTAGGTATTGTGGGGGTACTTGTATAATTGGAAGGGTATCGCATTCAAACCCAATCATCAGTTTTCATCAAAATTCACCAAGTCATTCATGTCACATTCACCTTCAAAATCTTTCAAAGTCATTTCATTTCACATGTTCCCATCTAGAGTAGTCAATTTTATTTATTTAGCAATAGCAACTAGTCATGAGGGGTGCTATCAAGCTTTGTTTGCTTCAGGCTAAATTTGATGTTCTTGTTCTATTCTAGCCCAAGTGAATCATAAATCAAAAATAAGCTTTGAAATATAATAAGCAAAATAATTGCAAGGTAAAAACATGGGATAGGTTGATTAGACATAAAGTAAATGGTGATGGTGCCTTGCTCTTGTAGAGCTTTGCACTTGGGACTTTGCAAGAGTGTTAGCTTGCCTTGAGCAGGGTAGTGGTCAAAGTTCTCTTCCTCCTCCTGAGAGTAGCCCTCCTCCTCTTGATACTCCTCGTTACTAGCGTCTATACACGAATACGAGGTATACAATCACCAAACAAAACTTATATGCTAGACTAAACACACCAAAGGTTCACACAAGCTTATTCTAGCATCACATCATTCATAGCATGGTGATTGACTTGGTTTTCTTATTTAAGAGAAAAATAATTTCCTCTCATTACAATTATTGATTTGGTTTGCCAAATAAATCTTTGGAGAAAATAATTTCCTCTCATCAAATCCTATTAAGATTTAATCTCCTCAAATAATAATAAGGCATGAATAGATGTTGACCAAGGTCAACATTTCATATCTATTACGTGGGAGTATAATTTAAATGAGGTGCTACACCTCATGCATTTTAAGAATAGCATGTTAATGATTTAATATCACAAAGTAATAAAATATGAGGTTTCTTAGACTAAGATCACTACCTCTTATAGAATTACTTAGGATCAAGATTTAAATGATATAGTAGCCCTCATACTATTTAAACAATTTGATTTAGATGATTTAAATGAACTAGAAATGGCTCCATAGCCATTATTTTGCTCTAGTCCATGATCATGCAACAACTCTGCTATCTTTTTGCATAAACAATTAGAGTACATCAATTGTGATTTATGAGAGTTGGAATCAACTCAAAATCTATTCTGGTTGAATTTTAAATAAAGTTTAAAGTTTGAAAAGTCCATGCCTTGTCATTTTTACCATTTGAATTCTACTATGAATTTGGAGGTGGGACTAGTGGGATTGTTTAGATAATTTTATAGGCTTTCCAGGAATATAAAATTTACTAAATTTGGTGCAGTAGATTTGAAACTATTCAAATTTGAAGTTGACCTCAGTATTGGATTTGAGTTAAAAGAATTAAACCAATTTTTAAAAATCTGGGCCGCGCGGGAAAAGCCTAACGGGCCGAAGCGAAAAACAGCATAGAAGCCAGCCCAGCTACGCGTCCAGCGCGAGTGGGCTGTCTGACGATGGGGTCCACTTGTCATTTGCTTATAAAACGCGAAGAGGTATGGGAGAGCGTGGGACGTAGGATTAGAGGGAGATCCTACGGCTCACGATCGTCGTCTTCTCCGGTGAGAAGCGACTCACTGGCGGCGAGCCTAGGGGGTGGGAGAGCCTACCGGCGTTCCCGCAGTCGAAGGCGAGGTGCGCGGCGACGTTCGCGAGGACGACGATGCTACTGGTACAAGCGGCGAGGCGTGGGGAACCTCCAATCGACGGCGGCGACCTGCGGGTACTGGCGGCTCTGATCTTCAAATTTTGGCTACTCCGGCGACGATCGAGCTAGCTATTGAGTCGAGGAGAAGCAGGGAAGGGAGGAGAACTGGATGGTGTGAAGGATTGAGACGTGGGAGTGCTCTATTTATAGGGTCATGAGGGTGCCGCGGGTGCTGACAAGGGTTGGGCATGGCGCGGCGTCTCCGGTGCTCGAAGGGCCAAGGCGAGGACGACACTCGATGGGCGACGGCATGGCGATGCTTAACGTCCCTCTGGCGCTGAAAAAGGGCGACGGGATCGATCGGGCACCTGCGATGTCTATCACGGTACGGGCGGCCGAAAGTCGACGAGGACGACGGCGATGGTGCATGCGCGTGCATTTGAGAACGTATACGAGCTAGAGGGTGTAGAGGCGGTGCTTGATGCAGAAGTAGGGATGCAGGGGAGGACGGAGGCGAGGGGGGTTGCCACGCTCTGGCGCGTCCAGGGCGTTGTGATCACGCCGACTGGCATGCCTGGGCGTGCACTGGCATGGTTCTAGGCGCGTGCTGCCTGGCCAATGCCAGCCTCGCGCGAGCTCAGGCCATGCACCGTGATGATCTACGTTGCCAGAGGATTCTCCAGGACAAGGTTTCGGTGAGAGAGAGAGAGAGAGAGAGATCAGAGAAAAAGAGGCTGGGTGGCCGGCATGTGCACGGCATGGTGAAGAAAGTGCTCTCTCCTCACTTTAATCAACAAGGGCAAGGACAGGGCTTGATGCAGTAGACACAGAGGGGAAATGATCATCAAAGAACTAAAGGGGTTTAGTCTAAAAACTGGTGTGTAAAAGGATGTTTGTCCAAACCAGATTGTTGCCTGCCATGTGTTCGACACAATGGCCGCATGAAACTTTTCTTTGAATTTTGGAATTCTTTTTGGTGGAGTTGCTTTGAATAAATATTGGAGTAGAAAGGTGGTGGTGGTTTGCATTTTGGTGCTGGTTTGCAACATTTCAAAAAGTGGGGGATCTTCTCTTTGTTTGAATGTTGCCACTTGTCATCTCTCTACTGGTCAAACTAGGAAGAGTCAACCATGGTGGTCAACACCAAAAATGTTCATCTTGACATGGACTTGGATGAGGTGGAAAGAAGTGAGGGGTTTTGGTTTAGAAATCTTCTAATCCAGGGGTGCAAAGTGAGTAACATTTTATAAATTCCACTTTCGACCATTATCATATGTAAGTGGAATTTGAATTTTCCTTTGATTTGATTCTTGTTTCTGTGATGCAATTGTGTTTGTTATTGATATATAAGTGTTTCACAACCAAGAGAGTAAGCAATGGTGGCCTTGATTAAGATTTTGCATAATTGGCCAAATGTGTATGTGAGTGAATATAGTATTGTTCTCTCTTTCTTTATTTCACTCTATTTGGGTTGCTATGATCATGCATTAGGGTTTAAGATCCATTGATCACCACATAAACATCCATCATGGCAAAGGCACACAAGAAAGAATGCACACTATGCATAAAACTATATGTAGCACTTGATGCATAACAAAAGTTTTTGTTAGTTGTGAATTTTGAGTATTTGAAATTCCATTTCTTTATTTATTTGGTTGAAACTTGGGATGTTACAAACCCTTCCCGCTTACAAAAGATCTCATCCCGAGATCTTAAAGAAAACTAGGTACTAAAGAGATCTGGGTATTCAGTCCTCATGAAGTCTTCTCTTTCCCAAATGGCATCTTCTTCGGTATGGTTACTCCATTGGATCTTCAGAAATTTGATACTCCTGGTGCGGGTGGTTCTGAAAGCTTCTTCTAAGATGCGAATAGGTACTTCGCGATAGGTCAAGTCTGAGTTGATATCCACAGCTCAGTGATCGATGTTCTTGAAAACCTCGGTCTTCTCCGTTACTTCCAAACATTTCCGGAGCAGTGAGATGTGAAACACATTATGTACCGCGGACATTTCTTCAGGTAGTTCCAGTTGATAGGACACTTCTCCTCGGCGACTCAGGACTTTGAAGGGTCCAACATATCGGGGTGCAAGCTTTCCTCTAAGCTGGAATCTCTACATTCCTTTAAGGGGGGATACTTTGAGATACACAAAATCTCCGATCTTGAAGGTGATCTCTCGGCGTCTCTTGTCAGCGTAGCTCTTTTGTCTTGATTGAGCTGTCTTGAGGTACTCGTGAATCTTATGCACCTTCTCTTCAGCTTCTCGGAAAATATCTGGTCCAAACACTTGGCTCTCTCCGACTTCCGACCAATTCAGAGGGGTACGGCACTTTCTTCCGTACAAGGCTTCAAAGGGGGCCATTTGCAAACTGGCTTGATAGCTGTTGTTGTACGAGAATTCTGCGTACGGTAGACAGTCTTCCCACTTGGATCCATACTCAAGCACATAGGCTCTCAACATATCTTCCAATATTTGATTGACTCGTTCCGTCTGTCCATCAGTCTGCGGGTGATAGGCGGTGCTGAAATTCAGCCGGGTTCCTAGTCCTTCATGTACTTTCTGCCAGAATCTTGAGGTGAATTGGCATCCTCTATCTGACACGATTGACTTCGGGGTTCCGTGCAGGGTGACTATCAGTGAGATATAAAACTCAGCTAGCTTTGGTCCTTGGTAGGTGGTCTTGACGGGGATGAAATGGGCGACCTTGGTCAATCTGTCGACCACTACCCAAATAGAGTCATTTCTGACAGATATCACACTTGGCGATGTAACTTCCGATTTCTCTCTTCATTCCATGCCACCAAAATTGTTCTTTCAGGTCTTGGTACATCTTGGTTCCTCCGGGATGAATGGAGTAAAGGGTGTCATGGGCTTCCTTCAAGATAACTTGCTTCAACTCTGAATCTGACGGCACACATAGGCGTCCGTTGTACCAAAGTACTCCTTCTTCATCTTCGGTGAATCCCGGTGCCTTTCCTGCAGCTATCTGGCTCTTGATCCCATCAATGCTAGCATTTCCCTTCTGGGCTTCTTTGATCTGACTAATCAAGGTAGGTTGGAGTTCAATGCTTGCTAGGAATCCTTCACTAACTAGCTTCATTCTAAACTGCTCAAATTCTTGATGCAAACTAGGTTGTTCTTCTACGATCATGGAGTTCAACTGACACGGCTGTCTACTCAAAGCATCCGCTACCACATTGGCCTTGCCGGGGTGATAGTGAATTTCCATATCATAATCCTTGATTAACTCTAGCCATCTTCTCTGCCTCATATTCAGCTCCTTCTGGGTGAAGATATACTTCAAGCTCTTGTGATCCGAATAGATCTCGCATCGATTACCCATGAGGTAATGACGCCATACTTTCAGGGCTAATACAACTGCTGCAAGCTCTAAGTCATGGGTTGGATAATTCTGCTCATGTTGTTTCAGTTGCCTAGACAGATATGATATCACCTTGCCTTCTTGCATCAACACACATCCAAGACCAATCTTGGAGGCGTCACGGTATACGTCAAATGGCTTGGTGATGTTTGGCATGATCAGTATTGGGGCTGTGGTTAATCTTGTCTTGAGCTTCTGGAAGCTCTCTTCACATTTGTCAGTCCATTCAAACTTCTTGTCCTTCTTCAACAGTTGAGTCATGGGTCTTGCTATGCTGGAGAATCCTTCAACAAATCTGCGGTAGTATCCCGCTAATCCGAGAAATGCACGGACTTCAGTCTGAGTGGTTGGGGCTATCCATTCTGCAACGGTCTTGATCTTTGCGGGATCAACGACAATTCCTCCTGCAGACAAGATGTGTCCCAGGAATCCTACTTCCTTCAACCAAAACTCACATTTGCTGAACTTGGCATACAACTTGTGCTGTCTAAGGGTTTCTAGGATGATCTCCAGGTGTTGCTCATGTTCCTCCTCGGACTTGGAGTAGATTAGAATGTCATCGATGAAAACAACGACAAACTTGTCCAAGAAGTTCATGAAGATCTTATTCATGAGGTTCATGAAGTAAGCGGGGGAATTGGTCAATCCAAATGACATGACATTGTACTCGTACATCCATATCTGGTGGTGAAGGAAGTTTTGGGTATATCCGTTGCACGAATCTTCAGTTGATGGTAACCAGTCCTAAGATCAATCTTAGAGAACACTTTGGCACCGGTCAGCTGGTCAAACAGGTCTTCTATCTTTGGCAAGGGGTATTTGTTCTTGATGGTGACATCGTTAAGCTTACGATAATCTGTACATAAACGGTTGGCACCATCCTTCTTATCGATAAACAAAACTGGCGATCTCCATGGTGATGCACTTGGTTGGATCAAACCTTTGGCTAGCATATCATCCAGTTGCTTCTTCAGTTCCACTAACTCTGCCGGGTTCATGCTGTAAGCTCTCTGGGCTATGGGTCCTGTTCAGGGGATTAACTCAATGATAAACTCGATATCCCGATCTGGGGGCATACCGGGTAGATCATCAGGAAACACATCAGGGTATCTACAGACGACCCTGATCTGATCCAAGGTGGGCTTGGCTAAACTCCGGTTGCAGGTAAACTTTCTGGGTAGTCTTTCAGATATGTGTTCTACTAACACTCCGGTGCTACTAGTCATGGTGATGGCCTTCTTGGCACAATCAATCAGTCCATGATGTTTAGACATCCAATCCATACCCAGTACTACTTCCAAACCTTTGGCTCCCAGAACAATCAAATTTGCATAAAACTCTATTTCATGAATTCTGATGGGTACATCTTTGCAAATTTTTCTAGCTTTTGTGGTTGAACCAGGTATTTGAACTATCATGACATGCTTCAAACTGATGGGTTGAATCTTACTAGTGCATGCAAAATCTTCCGTAACAAACGAATGCGATGCTCTAGAATCAAACAACACTCTTGCAGGTACTGAATTAACAGAGAACATACCCAGCACGACATCTGGCACTTCCTGGGCTTCTTCGGCGCTCATGTGAAAGAGGCGGCCGCTGCGGTTGTTGGGGTTGTTGGGGGCGAACTTCTTGCCGTTGGTGACTGATACGTCTCCGACGTATCGATAATTTCTTATGTTCCATGCCACATTATTGATGATATCTACATGTTTTATACACATTATATGTCATATTTATGCGTTTTCCGGAACTAACCTATTGACGAGATGCCGAAGGGCCAGTTGCTGTTTTCTGCTGTTTTTGGTTTCAGAAATCCTAGTAAGGAAATATCCTCGGAATCGGACGAAATCAACGCCCAACATCATAGGATTGCATGAAGCTTCCAGAACACCCGAGAGCCGCCAGAGGGGGGCCACAGGCCCACCAAACAGTAGGCCGGCGCGGCCAAGGGGGGCCGCGCCCCCTGTTGTGTCGTCGCCTCGTTGACCTTCGACGCCGCCTCTTCGCCTATATAAAGGTCCCCGACCTAAAACACGATACGGAAAAACCACGGTACGAGAAACCTTCCGGAGCCGCCGCCATCGCGAAGCCAAGATCGGGGGACAGGAGTCTCTGTTCCGGCACGCCGCCGGGACGGGGAAGTGCCCGCGGAAGGCTTCTCCATCGACTCCACCGCCATCTTCATCAACGTTGTTGTCTCCCATGAGGAGGGAGTAGTTCTCCATCGAGGATAAGGGCTGTACCGGTAGCTATGTGGTTAATCTCTCTCTCTGTACCCCAATACAATGATCTCATGAATTGCTTTGCATGATTGAGATCCATATGATGAGCTTTGTATCACTATTAGTCTATGTGCTACTCTTGTGATGTTATTAAAGTAGTCTATTCCTCCTTCACGGTGTAATGGTGACGAGTGTGTGCATCGTGTAGTACTTGGCGTAGGCTATGATTGTGATCTCTTGTAGATTATGAAGTTAACTATTGCTATGATGGTATTGATGTGATCTATGCCTCCTTTCGTAGCGTGAAGGTGACGAGTGTGCATGCTATGTTAGTACTTGGTTTGGTTATGTTGATCTGTCATGCACTCTAAGGTTACTTAAACATGAATATCGAATATTGTGGAGCTTGTTAACTCCGGCATTGAGGGTTCGTGTAATCCTACACAATTAGTGGTGTTCATCATCCAACAAGAGGGTGTAGAGTCTAGCATCTATTTATTTATTCTGTTATGTGATCAATGTTGAGAGTGTCCACTAGTGAAAGTATGATCCCTAGGCCTTGTTTCCAAATACTGCAATCATCGCTTGTTTACTGTTTTACTGCTTGTTTACTTCCTGCAATATTACTACCATCAACTGCACGCCAGCAAGCACTTTTCTGGCGCCGTTGCTACCGCTCATATTCATTCATACCACCTGCGTTTTAATATCTCTTCGCCGAACTAGTGCACCTATACATCTGACAAGTGTATTAGGTGTGTTGGGGACACAAGAGACTTCTTGTATCGTGATTGCAGGGTTGCTTGAGAGGGATATCTTTGACCTCTTCCTCCCTGAGTTCGATAAACCTTGGGTGATCCACTTAATTAAGGGAAACTTGCTGCTATTCTACAAACCTCTGCTCTTGGAGGCCCAACAATGTCTACAAGAATAGAAGCACCCGTAGACATCAAGCACTTTTCTGGCGCCGTTGCCGGGGAGGAAAGGTAAACGGCACTCACACACCGGATCCCGGCAACGAAGCACTTTTCTGGCGCCGTTGCCGGGGAGGAAAGGTAAAAGGCACTCATACTTCGGTCCCAGGTAACTAAGTACTTTTCTGTTGCCGTTGTGTGTGCGCTCAAAGCTATTTCCTTTAGATCCTGCAATTGCATATTTTTGTTTCTTGTTTTACACTAGTAAGGCTTAATGGAAGACAACAACAAAATGAGAGATCTTTATGAACTTTATCTTGAATTAGGACATGATGTGTTTGAAGAGAAAATTAAAAAACCCATGAAACTTATGCATGCTAATGGGAATGTTATTAGTATGAATGCTTTGAACACCATTGTTGCTAATGCTATGGAAGAATTTAAGCTTGGGGAGGTCGGTTTTGATGAAAATGATCTCTTTAGTCCTCTGGGTATTGAGGAGAAAGTTTATGTTGATTATGATATGCCTCCCATATATGATGATTATAATGATAGTGGTCTTTTGGTGCCGCCTACTATGGAGGATAAGTTTAATTATGATTACAATATGCCTCCTACATTTGATGATGAGAATAATAATGATAGCTACTTTGTTGAATTTGCTCCCACTATTACTAATAAAATTGATTATGCTTATGTGGAGAGTAATGATACTTTTATGCATGTGAATAAGAATGCTTTATGTGATACTTATATTGTTGAGTTTGTTCATGATGCCTCTGAAAATTATTATGAGAGAGGAAAATATGGTTGTAGAAATTTTCATGTTACTAAAACACCTCTCTATATGCTGAAATTTTTGAAGTTACACTGGTTTTATCTTCCTATGCTTGTTACTTTGCTCTTCATGAACTTGTTTATTTACAAGATTCCTATGCATAGGAAGAATGTTAGACTTAAAAGTGTTTCTAATTTGCTTCTTGATGCTCTCTTTTGCTTCATCTTATTTTTTGGGAGTGAATCATTAAAACTGCTGAGCCCATCTTAATGGCTATAAAGAAAGCACTTCTTGGGAGATAACCCATGTTTTATTTTGCTACAGTACTTTTGTTTTATATTTGAGTCTTGGAAGTTGTTACTACTGTAGCAACCTCTCCTTATCTTATTTTATTGCATTTGTTGTGCCAAGTAAAGTCTTTGATAGTAAGGTTCATACTAGATTTGGATTACTGCGCAGAAACAGATTTCTTGCTGTCACGAATCTGGGCCTAATTCTTCGTAGGTAACTCAGAAAATTATGCCAATTTACGTGAGTGATCCTCAGATATGTACGCAACTTTGATTCAATTTGAGCATTTTCATCTGAGCAAGTCTGGTGCCACTTTAAAATTCGTCTTTACGGACTGTTCTGTTTTGACAGATTCTGCCTTTTATTTCGCATTGCCTCTTTTGCTGTGTTGGATGGATTTCTTTGTTCCATTAACTTCCAGTAGCTTTGTGCAATGTCCAGAAGTGTTAAGAATGATTGTGTTATCTCTGAACATGTGAATTTTTGATTATGCACTAACCCTCTAATGAGTTTGTTTCGAGTTTGGTGTGGAGGAAGTTTTCAAGGGTCAAGAGAGGAGGATGATATACTATGATCAAGAAGAATGAAAAGTCTAAAGCTTGGGGATGCCCCGGTGGTTCACCCCTGCATATTTTAAGAAGACTCAAGCGTCTAAGCTTGGGGATGCCCAAGGCATCCCCTTCTTCATCGACAAATTTATCAGGTTCCTCCCTTGAAACTATATTTTTATTCGGTCACATCTTATGTACTTTACTTGGAGCGTCTGTGTGCTTTTGTTTGTATTTTTCTTTGAATAAATGCTTGTGTGGGAGAGAGACACGCTCCGCTGGTTCGTATGAACACATGTGTTCTTAGCTTTTAATGTTCATGGCGAAGGTTGAAACTGCTTCGTTCATTGTTATATGGTTGGAAACGGAAAATGCTACATGTAGTAATTGTTTAAATGTCTTGGATAATGTGATACTTGGCAATTGTTGTGCTCATGTTTAAGCTCTTGCATCATATACTTTGCACCTATTAATGAAGAAATACATAGAGCTTGCTAAAATTTGGTTTGCATAATTGGTCTCTCTAAGGTCTAGATAATTTCTAGTAAAGAGTTTGAACAACAAGGAAGACGGTGTAGAGTCTTATAATGTTTACAATATGTCTTTTATGTGAGTTTTGCTGCACCGGTTCATCCTTTTGTTTGTTTCAAATAACCTTGCTAGCCTAAGCCTTGTATCGAGAGGGAATTCTTCTCGTGCATCCAAAATCCTTGAGCCAACCACTATGCCATTTGTGTCCACCATACCTACCTACTACATGGTATTTCTCCGCCATTCCAAAGTAAATTGCTTGAGTGCTACCTTTAAATAATTCAAAATTTATCACATCTGATTTGTGTCAATGTTTTATAGCTCATGAGGAAGTATGTGGTGTTTATCTTTCATTCTTGTTGGGCAATTTTCACCAATGGACTAGTGGCTTCATCCGCTTACCCAATAATTTTGCAAAAAGAGCTGGCGCGGGGTTCCCAGCCCCCAATTAATCAACCTTCATTAATAATTCTCTTCACATGTTTTGCTCTGATTCATCAGTAAGCAACTTAATTTTGCAAATAGACACTCCTTCATGGTATGTGAATATTGGAAGGCACCCGAGGATTCGGTTAGCCATGGCTTGTGTAAGCAAAAGGTTGGCAGGAGTGTCATCCATAAATAAAACTAAAATAGATGTGTAAACAAAAGAGAAGAGGGATGATCTACCTTGCTGGTAGAGATAACGTCCTTCATGGGAGCCGCTCTTTGAAGGTTTGTCTGCCAAGGGGGTTAGAGTGCCCACTACCATTCGTTGACAACAACAAACACCTCTCAAAAGTTTACTTTTATGCTCTCTTTATGTTTTCAAAACCAAAGCTCTAGCACAAATATAGCAATCAATGCTTCCCTCTGCGAAGGGCTGATGTCTACGGGTGCTTCTATTCTTGTAGACAGTGTTGGGCCTCCAAGAGCAGAGGTTTGTAGAACAGCAGCAAGTTTCCCTTAAGTGGATCACCCAAGGTTTATAGAACTCAGGGAGGAAGAGGTCAAAGATAACCCTCTCATGCAACCCTGCAACCACAAAGCAAGAAGTCTCTTGTGTCCCCAACACACCTAATAGGTGCACTAGTTCGGCGAAAAGATAGTGAAATACAAGTGGTATGAATGAATATGAGCAGTAGTACGGTGCCAGAAAAGTGCTTGATGGCGTGCAGTTGATGGTAGTAATATTGCGGGAAGTAAAGATGCAGTAAAACAGTAAACAAGCAGCGATAGCAGTATTTAGGAACAAGGCCTAGGGATCATACTTTCACTAGTGGACACTCTCAACATTGATCACATAACAGAATAAATAAATAGATAAATGCTATACTCTACACTCTCTTGTTGGATGATGAACACCACTAATTGTGTAGGATTACACGAACCCTCAATGCCGGAGTTAACAAGCTCCACAATATTCAATGTTCATATTTAAATAACCTTAGAGTGCATAACAGATCAACATAACCAAACCAAGTACTAACATAGCATGCACACTTGTCACCTTCACACTACGAAAGGAGGAATAGATCACATCAATACTATCATAGCAATAGTTAACTTCATAATCTACAAGAGATCACAATCATAGCCTACGCCAAGTACTACACGATGCACACACTGTCACCACTACACCGTGCAGGAGGAATAAACTACTTTAATAACATCACTAGAGTAGCACACAGATATATTGTGATACAAAACACATTGCAATCATAAAGAGATATAAATAAGCACTTCACTATGCCATTCATAACAGTGAATAAGTATTCCGTGAAATATAGCCTAAGAGACCCACACGGTGCACACACTTGTCACCTTTACACACGTGGGACAAGGAGTCTCCGGAGATCACATAAGTAAAACCCACTTGACTAGCATAATGACATCTAGATTACAAGCATCATCATATGAATCTCAATCATGTAAGGCAGCTCATAAGATTATTGTATTGAAGCACATAGGAGAGAGATTAACCACATAGCTACCGGTACAGCCCCGAGCCTCGATGGAGAACTACTCCCTCCTCATGGGAGACAGCAGCGTTGATGAAGATGGCGGTGATGTCGATGGAGAAGCCTTCCGGGGGCACTTCCCCGTCCCGGCGGCGTGCCGGAACAGAGACTCCTGTCCCCCAGATATTGGCTTCGCGATGGCGGCGGCTCTGGAAGGTTTCTCGTACCGTGGCTTTTTCGTATCGATGTTTTAGGTCAGGTTCCTTTATATAGGCGAAGAGGTGGAGTCGGAAGGTCGACGAGGCGGTGACACAACAGGGGGCGCGACCCAGGCCCTGGCCGCGCCGCCCTATCATCTGGGCCCACCAGGGCTCTCCTCTGGCGGCTCTCGGGTGTTCTGGAAGCTTCGTGGAAAAATAGGATGCTGGGCATTGATTTCGTCCGATTCCGAGAATATTTCCTTACTAGGATTTCTGAAACCAAAAACAGCAGAAAACGACAAGCGGCCCTTCGGCATCTCGTCAATAGGTTAGTTCCGGAAAACGCATAAATATGACATAAAGTATGCATAAAACATGTAGATATCATCAATAATGTGGCATGGAACATAAGAAATTATCGATACGTCGGAGACGTATCAGCATCCCCAAGCTTAGTTCCTGCTCGTCCTCGAGTAGGTAAACGATAACAAGGATAATTTCTGGAGTGACATGCCATCATAACCTTGATCATACTATTGTAAGCATATGTAATGAATGCAGCGATCAAAACAATGGTAATGACATGAGTAAACAAATGAATCATAAAGCAAAGACTTTTCATGAATAGTACTTTCAAGACAAGCATCAATAAGTCTTGCATAAGAGTTAACTCATAAAGCAATAAATCAAAGTAAAGGTATTGAAGCAACACAAAGGAAGATTAAGTTTCAGCGGTTGCTTTCAACTTATAACATGTATATCTCATGGATAGTTGTCAATGCAAAGTAATATAACAAGTGCAATATGCAAGTATGTAGGAATCAATGCACAGTTCACACAAGTGTTTGCTTCTTGAGGTGGAAAGAGATAGGTGAGCTGACTCAACATAAAAGTAAAAGAAAGGTCCTTCAAAGAGGAAAGCATCGATTGCTATATTTGTGCTAGAGCTTTTATTTTGAAAACATGAAACAATTTTGTCAACGGTAGTAATAAAGCATATGTATCATGTAAATTATATCTTACAAGTTGCAAGCCTCATGCATAGTGTACTAATAGTGCCCGCACCTTGTCCTAATTAGCTTGGGTTAACACCGATTATCATTGCATAACATATGTTTCAACCAAGTGTCACAAAGGGGTACCTCTATGCCGCTCGTACAAGGGTCTAAGGAGAAAGTTCGCATTGGATTTCTCGCTTTCGATCATTCTTCAACTTAGACACCCATACCGGGACAGCATAGACAACGGATAATGGACTCCTCTTTTAATGCTTAAGCATTCAACAACGGATAATATTCTCATAAGAGATTGAGGTTTTATGTCCAAACTGAAACTTCCACCATGAATCATGGCTTTAGTTAGCGGCCCAATGTTCTTCTCTAACAGTATGCATACTCAAACCATTTGATTGTGAAAACCGCCCTTACTTGAGACAAGACGAACATGCATAGCAACTCACATGATATTCAACAAAGAGTAGTTGATGGCGTCCCCAGGAACATGGTTATCGCACAACAAACAACTTAATAAGAGATAAAGTGCATAAGTACATATTCAATACCACAATAGTTTTTAAGGCTATTTTGTCCCATGAGCTATATATTGCAAAGGCGAATGATGGAAATTTAAAGGTAGCACTCAAGCAATTTACTTTGGAATGGCGGAGAAATACCATGTAGTAGGTAGGTATGGTGGACACAAATGGCATAGTGGTTGGCTCAAGGATTTTGGATGCATGAGAAGTATTCCCTCTCGATACAAGGTTTAGGCTAGCAAGGTTATTTGAAACAAACACAAGGATGAACCGGTGCAGCAAAACTCACATAAAAGACATATTGTAAACATTATAAGACTCTACACCGTCTTCCTTGTTGTTCAAACTCTTTACTCGAAATTATCTAGACCTTAGAGAGACAAATTATGCAAACCAAATTTCAGCAAGCTCTATGTATTTTTTTCATTAATGGGTGCAAAGTATATGATGCAAGAGCTTAAACATGAGCACAACAATTTCCAAGTATCAAATTATTCAAGACATTTTATCAATTACTACATGTAGCATTTCCCGTTTCCAACCATATAACAATTAACGAAGCAGTTTCAACCTTCGCCATGAACATTAAAAGCTAAGAACACATGTGTTCATATGAACCAGCGGAGCGTGTCTCTCTCCCACACAAGCATTTATTCAAACAAAAACAAAAACAAACAGACGCTCCAAGTAAAGTACATAAGATGTGACCGAATAAAAATATAGTTTCAAGAGAAGAAACCTGATAAGTTGTCGATGAAGAAGGGGATGCCGTGGGCATCCCCAAGCTTAGACGCTTGGGTCTTCTTAAAATATGCAGGGATGAACCACGGGGGCATCCCCAAGCTTAGACTTTTCACTCTTCTTGATCGTAGTATATCATCCTCCTCTCTTGACCCTTGAAAACTTCCTCCACACCAAACTCAAAACAACTCATTAGAGGGTTAGTGCATAATCAAAAACTCACATGTTCAGAGGTGACACAATCATTCTTAACACTTCTGGACATTTCCCAAAGCTACTGGGAGTCAATGGAACAAAGAAATCCATCCAACACAGCAAAAGAGGCAATGCGAAATAAAAGGCAGAATCTGTCAAAACAGAACAGTCCGTAAAGACGAATTTTAAAGTGGCACCAGACTTGCTCAGATGAAAATGCCCAAATTGAATGAAAGTTGCGTACATATATGAGGATCACGCACGTAAATTGGCAAATTTTTCTGAGTTACCTACAGAGAATTCTGCCCAGATTCCTGACAGCAAAGAAATCTGTTTCTGCGTAGTAATCCAAATCTAGTATGAACCTTACTATCAAAGACTTTACTTGGCACAACAATGCAATAAAATAAGATAATGAGAGGTTGCTACAGTAGTAACAACTTCCAAGACACAAATATAAAACAAAAGTACTGTAGTAAAATAAACACATGGGTTATCTCCCAAGAAGTGCTTTCTTTATAGCCATTAGGATGGGCTCAGTAATTTCAATGATGCACTCCCAAGAAATAAGAGTTGAAGCAAAAGAGAGCATCAAAAAGCAAATTCAAAACGCATTTAAGTCTAACATGCTTCCTATGCATAGGAATCTTGTAAATAAACAAGTTCATGAAGAGCAAAGTAATAAGCATATGAAGATAAAACCAGTGTAACTTCAAAAATTTCAGCATATAGAGAGGTGTTTTAGTAACATGAAAATTTCTACAACCATATTTTCCTCTCTCATAATAATTTTCAGAGGCATCATGAACAAACTCAACAATATAAGTATCACATAAAGCATTCTTATTCACATGCATAAAAGTATCATTACTCTCCACATAAGCATAATCAATTTTATTAGTTGTAGTGGGAGCAAATTCAACAAAGTAGCTATCATTATTATTCTCATCATCAAATATAGGAGGCATATTGTAATCATAATCAAATTTATCCTCCATAACAGGCGGTACTAAAAGACTACTATCATTATAATCATCATAAATAAAAGGCAAAGTATCATCAAAGTAAATTTTCTCCTCAATGCTTGGGGGACTAAAAATACCATGCTCATCAAAGCCAGCTTCCCCAAGCATAAAATTTTCATATCATTAGCAACAATGGTGTTCAAAGCGTTCATACTAATATGTTCCATAGGTTTTTTAATTTTCGCATAAAACCATCCATGTCTTAAATTAGGAAATAGAATAAGAAGCTCATTGTTGTCTATTATGCCAAACTAGTGTAAACAAGAAACAAAAAGATGCAATTGCAGGATCTAAAGGAAATAGCTTCGAGCACTCACACAACGGCAACAGAAAAGTACTTTACCTGGGACCGGAGTATGAGTGCCTTTTACCTTTCCTCCCCGGCAACGGCGCCAGAAAAGTGCTTGATGTCTACGGGTGCTTCTATTATTGTAGACAGTGTTGGGCCTCCAAGAGCAGAGGTTTGTAGAACAGCAGCAAGTTTCCCTTAAGTGGATCACCCAAGGTTTATCGAACTCAGGGAGGAAGACGTCAAAGATATCCCTCTCATGCAACCACTGCAACCACAAAGCAAGAAGTCTCTTGTGTCCCCAACACACCTAATAGGTGCACTAGTTCGGCGAAGAGATAGTGAAATACAAGTGGTATGAATGAATATGAGCAGATAGTACGGCGCCGGAAAAGTGCTTGCCGGCGTGCGGTTGATGGTATTAATATTGCAGGAAGTAAAGATGTAGTAAAACAGTAAACAAGCAGCGATAGCAGTATTTAGGAACAAGGCCTAGGGATCATACTTTCACTAGTGGACACTCTCAACATTGATCACATAACAGAATAAATAAATAGATAAATGCTATACTCTACACTCTCTTGTTGGATGATGAACACCACTAATTGTGTAGGATTACACGAACCCTCAATGCCGGAGTTAACAAGCTCCACAATATTCAATGTTCATATTTAAATAACCTTAGAGTGCATAACAGATCAACATAACCAAACCAAGTACTAACATAGCATGCACACTCGTCACCTTCACACTACGAAAGGAGGAATAGATCACATCAATACTATCATAGCAATAGTTAACTTCATAATCTACAAGAGATCACAATCATAGCCTACGCCAAGTACTACACGATGCACACACTGTCACCATTACACCGTGCGGGAGGAATAAACTACTTTAATAACATCACTAGAGTAGCACACAGATATATTGTGATACAAAACACATTGCAATCATAAAGAGATATAAATAAGCACTTCACTATGCCATTCATAACGGTGAATAAGTATTCTGTGAAATATAGCCTAAGAGACCCACACGGTGCACACACTCGTCACCTTTACACACGTGGGACAAGGAGTCTCCGGAGATCACATAAGTAAAACCCACTTGACTAGCATAATGACATCTAGATTACAAGCATCATCATATGAATCTCAATCATGTAAGGCAGCTCATAAGATTATTGTATTGAAGCACATAGGAGAGAGATTAACCACATAGCTACCGGTACAGCCCCGAGCCTCGATGGAGAACTACTCCCTCCTCATGGGAGACAGCAGCGTTGATGAAGATGGCGGTGATGTCGATTGAGAAGCCTTCCGGGGGCACTTCCCCGTCCCGGCGGCGTGCCGGAACAGAGACTCCTGTCCCCCAGATCTTGGCTTCGCGATGGCGGCGGCTCTCGAAGGTTTCTCGTACCGTGGCTTTTTCGTATCGATGTTTTAGGTCAGGGACCTTTATATAGGCGAAGAGGCGGAGTCGGAAGGTCGACGAGGCGGTGACACAACAGGGGGGCGCGGCCCAGGCCCTGGCCGCGCCGCCCTATCATCTGGGCCCACCAGGGCTCTCCTCTGGCGGCTCTCGGGTGTTCTGGAAGCTTCGTGGAAAAATAGGATGCTGGGCATTGATTTCGTCCGATTCCGAGAATATTTCCTTACTAGGATTTCTGAAACCAAAAATAGCAGAAAATAGCAACTGGCCCTTCGGCATCTCGTCAATAGGTTAGTTCCGGGAAACGCATAAATATGACATAAAGTATGCATAAAACATGTAGATATCATCAATAATGTGGCATGGAACATAAGAAATTATCGATACGTCGGAGACGTATCAGCATCCCCAAGCTTAGTTCCTGCTCGTCCCGAGTAGGTAAACGATAACAAAGATAATTTCTGGAGTGACATGCCATCATAAACTTGATCATATTGTAAACATATGTAATGAATGCAGCGATCAAAACAATGGTAATGACATGAGTAAACAACTGAATCATAAAGCAATGACTTTTCATGAATAGCACTTTCAAGACAGGCATCAATAAGTCTTGCATAAGAGTTAACTCATAAAGCAATAATTTAAAGTAAAGACATTGAAGCAACACAATGGAAGATTAAGTTTCAGCGGTTGCTTTCAACTTGTAACATGTATATCTCAATGATAGTTTGTCAATGCAAAGCAATATAACAAGTGCAATATGCAAGTATGTAAGAATCAATGCACAGTTCACACAAGTGTTTGCTTCTTGAGGTGGAGAGAGATAGGTGAACTGACTCAACATAAAAGTAAAAGAAAGGTCCTTCAAAGAGGAAAGCATTGATTGCTATATTTGTGCTAGAGCTTTGGTTTTGAAAACATAAAGAGAGCATAAAAGTAAAATTTTGAGAGGTGTTTGTTGTTGTCAACGAATGGTAGTGGGCACTCTAACTACCTCATCAACCGGACTTTCAAGAGCGGCTCCCATGAAGGACGTTATCTCTACCGAGCAAGGTAGATCATCCCTCTTCTCTTTTGTTTACACATGTACTTTAGTTTAGTTTTTCTTTATTTATGGATGACACTCCTCCCAACCTTTTGCTTACACAAGCCATGGCTAACCGAATCCTCGGGTGCCTTCCAACATTCACATACCATGGAGGAGTGTCTATTTGCAAAATTAAGTTGCTTACTGATGAATCAGAGCAAAACATATGAAGAGAATTATTAATGAAAGTTGATTAATTGGGGCTGGGAACCCCATTGCCAGCTCTTTTTGCAAAATTATTGGATAAGCGGGTGTGCCACTAGTCCATTGTGAAAGTCTGTCAAAAGTAAATGACAAGATCGAAAGATAAAACACCACATACTTCCTCATGAGCTATAAAACATTGACACAAATAAGAGGTGATAAATTTTGAATTATTTAAAGGTAGCACTCAAGCAATTTACTTTGGAATGGCGGAGAAATACCATGTAGTAGGTAGGTATGGTGGACACAAATGGCATAGTGGTTGGCTAAAGGATTTTGGATGCATGAGAAGTATTCCCTCTCGATACAAGGTTTAGGCTAGCAAGGCTATTTGAAACAAACACAAGGATGAACCGGTGCAGCAAAACTCACATAAAAGACATATTGAAAACATTATAAGACTCTACACCGTCTTCCTTGTTGTTCAAACTCAATACTAGAAATTATCTAGACTTTAGAGAGACCAATTATGCAAACCAAATTTAAGCAAGCTCTATGTATTTCTTCATTAATGGGTGCAAAGTATATGATGCAAGAGCTTAAACATGAGCACAACAATTGCCAAGTATCAAATTATTCAAGACATTTTATCAATTACTACATGTAGCATTTTCCGTTTCCAACCATATAACAATTAACGAAGCAGTTTCAACCTTCGCCATGAACATTAAATGCTAAGAACACATGTGTTCATATGAACCAGCGGAGCGTGTCTCTCTCCCACACAAGCATGATGGATCAGATCTTATTCAAACACAAAACAAAAATAAAAGCAAACAGACGCTCCAAGTAAAGTACATAAGATGTGACTGAATAAAAATATAGTTTCAAGGGAGGAACCTGATAAATTTGTCGATGAAGAAGGGGATGCCTTGGGCATCCCCAAGCTTAGACGCTTGAGTCTTCTTAAAATATGCAGGGATGAACCACGTGGGCATCCCCAAGCTTAGACTCTTCACTCTTCTTGATCATAGTATATCATCCTCCTCTCTTGACCCTTGAAAACTTCCTCCACACCAAACTCGAAACAAACTTATTAGAGGGTTAGTGCATAATCAAAAACTCACATGTTCGGAGGTGACACAATCATTCTTAACACTTCGGACATTTCTCAAAGCTACCGAAAGGTAATGAAACAAAGAAATCCACCCAACACAGCGAAAGAAGCAATGCGAAATAAAAGGCAGAATCTGTCAAAACAGAACAGTCCGTAAAGACGAATTTTAAAATGGCACCAGACTTGCTCAAATTGAATGAAAGTTGCGTACATATCTGAGGATCACTCACGTAAATTGGCATAATTTTCTGAGTTACCTACAGAGAATTAGGCCCATATTCGTGACAACAAGAAATCTGTTTCTGCGCAGTAATCCAAATCTAGTATGAACCTTACTATCAAAGACTTTACTTGGCACAACAATGCAATAAAATAAGATAAGGAGAGGTTGCTACAGTAGTAAACAACTTCCAAGACACAAATATAAAACAAAGTACTGTAGCAAAATAACACATGGGTTATCTCCCAAGAAGTTCTTTCTTTATAGCCATTAAGATGGGCTCAACAGTTTTAATGATGCACTCGCAAGAGATAGTATTTGAAGCAAAAGAGAGCATCAAGAGGCAAATTCAAAACACATTTAAGTCTAACATGCTTCCTATGAAGAGGCATCTTGTACACAAATGAATTCATGAAGAACAAAGTGACAAGCATAGGAAGATAAAACAAGTGTAGCTTCAAAAATTTCAGCATATAGAGAGGTGTTTTAGTAACATGAAAATTTCTACAACCATATTTTCCTCTCTCATAATAACTTTCAGTAGCAACATGAGCAAACTCAACAATATAACTATCACATAAAGCATTCTTATCATGAGTCTCATGCATAAAATAATTACTCTCCACATAAGCATAATCAATTTTATTAGTTGTAGTGGGAGGAAATTCAACAAAGTAGCTATCATTATTATTCTCATCAAGTGTAGGAGGCATAGTATAATCACAACAAAATTTACTCTCCATAGTAGGTGGCACCAAAAGACCACTATCATTATAATCGTCATAAATAGGAGGCAAAGTATCATCAAAGAAAATTTTCTCCTCAATGCTTGGGGGACTAAAAAGATCATGAAAACCAGCTTCCCCAAGCTTAGAACATTCTATATCATTATCAACAATGGTGTTCAAAGCGTTCATACTAATATTACTACCAGCATGCAAATAAGATTTCATAGGTTTTTTAATTTTCGCATCAAACAATCCATGTTTTAAATCAGGAAATAGAATAAGAAGCTCATTCTTGTCCATTATGCCAAACTAGTGTAAACAAGAAACAAAAAGATGCAATTGCAAGATCTAAAGGAAATAGCTTCGAGTACTTACAACGGCGAAAATAGCTTAGTAGCCGAGATCCGGAGTTTGAGTACCTTTTACCTTTCCTCCCCGGCAACGGCGCCAGAAAATAGCTTGATGTCTACGGGTACTTCTATTCTTGTAGACAGTGTTTGGCCTCCAAGAGCAGAGGTTTGTAGAACAGCAGCAGTTTTCCCTTAAGTGGATCACCCAAGGTTTATCTAACTCAGGGAGGAAGAGGTCAAAGATATCCCTCTCATGCAACCCTGCAACCACAAAGCAAGAAGTCTCTTGTGTCCCCAACACACCTAATAGGTGCACTAGTTCGGCGAAGAGATAGTGAAATACAGGTGGTATGAATGAATATGAGCAGTAGTAATGGCGCCAGAAAATAGCTTGCTGGCGTGTGGTTGATGGTGGTAATATGGTAGCAGTAGTAACGCAGTAAAACAGTAAACAAGCAGCGATAGCGTTATTTAGGAACAAGGCCTAGGGAATAGACTTTCACTAGTGGACACTCTCGACTTTGATCACATAACAGAATAGATAAATGCATACTCTACACTCTTGTTGGATGATGAACACATTGCGTAGGATTACACGAACCCTCAATGCCGGAGTTAACAAGCTCCACAATTCAATGTTCATATTTAAATAACCTTAGAGTGCATGAAAGATCAACACGACTAAACCAAGTACTAACACGAGCATGCACACTTGTCACCTTCACACTATGTAGGAGGAATAGATCACATCAATACCATCATAGCAATAGTTAACTTCATAATCTACAAGAGATCACAATCATAGCCTACGCCAAGTACTAACACGGATGCACACACTTGTCACCATTACACCGTGCGGGAGGAATAAAACTACTTTAATAACATCACTAGAGTAGCACATAGATAAATTGTGATACAAAACACATTGCAATCATAAAGAGATATAAATAAGCACTTCACTACGCCATTCATAACAGTGAATAAGTATTCTGTGAAATATAGCCTAAGAGACCCACACGGTGCACACACTGTCACCTTTACACACGTGGGACAAGGTGTCTCCGGAGATGACATAAGTAAAATTCACTTGACTAGCATAACGACATCTAGATTACAAGCATCATCATATGAATCTCAATCATGTAAGGCAGCTCATGAGATTATTGTATTGAAGCACATAGGAGAGAGATGAACCACATAGCTACCGGTACAGCCCCGAGCCTCGATGGAGAACTACTCCCTCCTCATGGGAGACGAGCAGCGTTGATGAAGATGGCGGTGGTGTCGATGGAGAAGCCTTCCGGGGCACTTCCCCGCCCGGCGGCATGCCGGAACAGAGACTCCTGTCCCCCAGATCTTGGCTTCGCGATGGCGGCGGCTCTGGAAGGTTTCTCGTACCGTGGTTTTTTCGTATCGAGGTTTTAGGTCAGGGACCTTTATATAGGCGAAGAGGCGGAGTCGGGAGGTCAACGAGGCGATGACACCATAAGGCGGCGCGGCCAGGGCCTGGGCCGCGCCGGCCTATCATCTGGGGCCCCCGTGGCCCCCTCCGGCGACTCTCGGGTGTTCCGGAAGCTTCGTGGAAAAATAGGATGCTCGGGTCTTGATTTCGTCCGATTCCGAGAAGATTTCCTTACTAGGATTTCGGAACCAAAAACAGCGAGAAAACGAGAACCGGCCCTTCGGCATCTCGTCAATAGGTTAGTTCCGGAAAACGCATAAATATGACATATAATGTGTACAAAACATGTAGATATCATCAATAATGTGGCATGGAACATAAGAAATTATCGATACGTCGGAGACGTATCAGCCGGCGCGGCCAAGGGGGGGCCCGCGCCCCCCTGTTGTGTCGTCGCCTCGTTGACCTTCTGACGCCGCCTCTTCGCCTATATAAAGGTCCCTGACCTAAAACACGATACGGAAAAACCACGGTACGAGAAACCTTCCAGAGCCGCCGCCATCGCGAAGCCAAGATCTGGGGGACAGGAGTCTCTGTTCCGGCACGCCGCCGGGACGGGGAAGTGCCCCCGGAAGGCTTCTCCATCGACTCCACCGCCATCTTCATCAACGCTGCTGTCTCCCATGAGGAGGGAGTAGTTCTCCATCGAGGCTAAGGGCTGTACCGGTAGCTATGTGGTTAATCTCTCTCTGTACCCCAATACAATGATCTCATGAATTGCTTTGCATGATTGAGATCCATATGATGAGCTTTGTATCACTATTAGTCTATGTGCTACTCTTGTGATGTTATTAAAGTAGTCTATTCCTCCTTCACGGTGTAATGGTGACAGTGTGTGAATCGTGTAGTACTTGGCGTAGGCTATGATTGTGATCTCTTGTAGATTATGAAGTTAACTATTGCTATGATGGTATTGATGTGATCTATGCCTCCTTTCGTAGCGTGAAGGTGACGAGTGTGCATGCTATGTTAGTACTTGGTTTGGTTATGTTGATCTGTCATGCACTCTAAGGTTACTTAAACATGAATATCGAATATTGTGGAGCTTGTTAACTCCGGCATTGAGGGTTCGTGTAATCCTACACAATTAGTGGTGTTCATCATCCAACAAGAGGGTGTAGAGTCTAGCATCTATTTATTTATTCTGTTATGTGATCAATGTTGAGAGTGTCCACTAGTGAAAGTATGATCCCTAGGCCTTGTTTCCAAATACTGCAATCATCGCTTGTTTACTGTTTTCTCGCTTGTTTACTTCCTGCAATATTACTACCATCAACTGCACGCCAGCAAGCACTTTTCTGGCGCCGTTGCTACCGCTCATATTTCATTCATACCACCTGCGTTTTAATATCTCTTCGCCGAACTAGTGCACCTATACATCTGACAAGTGTATTAGGTGTGTTGGGGACACAAGAGACTTCTTGTATCGTGATTGCAGGGTTGCTTGAGAGGGATATCTTTGACCTCTTCCTCCCTGAGTTCGATAAACCTTGGGTGATCCACTTAAGGGAAACTTGCTGCTGTTCTACAAACCTCTGCTCTTGGAGGCCCAACACTGTCTACAAGAATAGAAGCACCCGTAGACATCAGTGACACGGCGTTGCTGCTGCGCAGGTGCAGCGGTGTTGGCAGCAATCATGGCCAACCTTTTGGGGCACTCGTTGGAGTAGTGTCCCACAATTCCACATTCATAGCAGGTGATTGTGGCCTTGTCCTTGGGAGTGACGGGGATAGCATTGCTCCCAGTCCTCGGAGTAGTGTTGGAGTTATTGGGGTTGCTGTTGTCGGGGGCTCTCATCGGGGCGCGGTTTGAAGTGGTTGGTGTTGGCATGGTGGGGGTTGTTGTTGTTGTTGTGGTGGCCTCCTGGCCTAGGGTGTCCTCCGCTCCGGTTCTGAAAACCCGGACGTGACATCTGCATCTGGGGCTTGTTGTTTCTTGGGGCAAACCCTCCGCTTGAGCTGGGGTGATACCTTGGAGTATTGCTGGGCCCACTCTGGTGCATCATGCGGCGCTTGCGGTTCTCGTTGGCTTGGTTCAGTTTGCCCTCCATCTGGATAGCGGAGTAAACCAGGGCTTCAAGGTCAGCAAAAGGAATGTTGACCAGCACAGTCTGCATCTCATCGTGCAGTCCGTTCAGGAATCTCTCCTTCCTCTTCTCGGTGGTATCAGTCTCATCCGGGGCGTACCTTGACAGAGTGAGGAATCTGTCGCGGTATTCTACCATGGTCATTCTGCCCTGCTTGAGTTCCCTGAACTCGTCCCTCATCTTCTTGATCAGACCCGGTGGCACGTGATACTTGCTGAACTTGAGCTTGAAATCTGCCCAAGTCATCATTTGTCCGACATTTAATGCGCGGGCACTCGTCCACCAGGCTCGTGCAGGTCCTGCCAAGTAGTGTGTAGCAAACAGCACCTTATCATTGGCTTCCCCTCCGGCAACTTCAAGATTGTTCTCCATGGTTTGGAGCCAATCATCAGCATCAAGGGGCTCTTCAGTCTTGCTGAACACAGGTGGGTTAGTGTTCAGGAAATTCTTCAGCTTGGATCCCGGGTGATCATGGTTTCCATGGCCTTGGTTGTTCTGAGCGATCTGTTGCAGTGCAGCGATATTGGCTTGCCTTTCAGCTCTTTCAGCCTCTCTATCTACCATCATCATCTGCAACATCTGCATCATTGCATCCTGATTTGCGCTGCGAGTGGGAGGTGCGATCTGAACATTGAGATAGATCATGAGACGAGAGGGAATTTTTCTATGGCTTATTTTGGGTAAAGTTTTAAAAGCTTAAACTTGAGTTCTTCATATGTTGAAATTAAACACACTTTTATTCATTCCAGCAACACACATTACAAACTAACACACCGGATGGTTTGAAGAACCATTTCACCGTTCTACGATACAAGGGACCGATACAACTCACACCTACTCATAGTGCTCATGTGAACTACTCCGCATCAACATTGATCGGGAAGGTATTATCCATCCCGGCTTCCAGGTGCTCATAGCCATCCACATAGGGGTGGAAGGCCAGGTCTTCGTCTTCCTCTTCTTCATAGTCATTATCGTTGCTCACATAGGAGTATCCATCTCCCTGGATGTCTTCTCCCTCGCCTTCTCCCTCCAGTTCCTGGAGCTGTTCGGCCTGGGCTTCGACAGTCTCCTTCAGTGAGGCTATCTTTGCCTTGAGGCGGTGGATGGTGTAGTCCTTCTTCGCGTTCAGGCGGCGAAGAGTCCTGCGCTCCTTGGCGATGACCTTGATGGTCTCGGCCTGTTGAGCCAGCTGGAGGTAGGTGTGGTTGGCGTAAGCGCGGGAGTTGTCCAGCTCCGTGCGAGTCTCGCACAACATGAAGTCGAGGTGGTCCACATGGTGCCTCAGCACGGGGTGGAACGGCAGGTTCAGGGGTACTCTAAGGGAGTTGTGCCTTGCGAGGTGAGCAAAGCGTTCCCCTTGGATGGCCATCGCGTTCTGCCCGCACAGACGGGCGAGGGCTTCCTGCAGAGCGCGTGCGAGTCCGTCCGCCTAGTTGTTCTCCCTGAGAGAGAACTGGATCCTTCCGAACATGGGGGACTCAGGCTTCCCGCGGAGGTCGGCCATGATGACCCACTGCATCTGTCCTCCGGGCTGGTCGTTGACTTGACCCCCGTAGAACTCAGGAGGCGAGCATCCAAGAAACTTCGAGAGGGCATGAAGGTCCCTTTCGAAGATCATGTCTCTGCCATTCCCTTGCTGGTAAACCTCGGTCTGGATGAACGGCTCCATCTGTAGAGGAATTAGATGAGTAAGTTAGAGAAGTGTAAGTGTTCAAAATTTTAAATAACTCATAAGGAAGAACATGAATTTATTGTCTTGAAAAAGATCTCAAAGGCAAGAGTGTGAATATGTTTTCATAACTATTCACTTTATTGATTTCGAAACTAAGTTTTTCAGACGTCCATTCTAACTAGGGTCTCCTAAGGTCAAACAATGGCTCTGATACCAACTTGTCAACACCCGGATTTTTAAGTCCAGATGCCTATTATGCAATACATCGCAATCCCAGGATGATTGTTTTGCGAGACATAATAGTTAAGTAGCATAGAGTCATCATTTATTACAACACATAATCGTCTTACAACAATAGATCACATGATCCAATATTACACAAATAGTTGATCTACATGATCAACAACAACAAGTAGCGGAAGCGTAGTAGTAGTAGTGGACTATCTTATTCCACAGGAAACGCTTGACGTTAGAAGATTCTCCTAGTTATCGTAGACGTCCTGTTGTCCGTCATCCTGATACTGCTGCTCCTTGATGACCCACAAGTATAGGGGATCGCAACAGTCTTCGAGGGAAGTAAAACCCAATTTATTGATTCGACACAAGGGGAGCCAAAGAATATTTGTAAGCCTTAACAGCGGAGTTGTCAATTCAGCTGCACTTGGAAATAGACTTGCTCGCAAGAGTTTATCAGTAGTAACAGTTTTATAGCGATAGCAGTGGTGAAATATCAGCAGCAGTGTAACAAAGACAGCAGTAATGATTATAGTAAACAACAGGATTAAAATACTGTAGGCACAGGGATGGATGAACGGGCGTTGCATGGATGAGAGAAACTCATGTAACAATCAAGGTAGGGCATTTGCAGATAGTAATAAAGCGGTATCCAAGTACTAAACAATCCATAGGCATGTGTTCCATATTTAGTCGTACGTGCTCGCAATGAGAAACTTGCACAACATCTTTTGTCCTACCAGCCGGTGGCAATCGGGCCTCCGGGGAATCTATCGGAAATTAAGGTACTCCTTTTAATAGAGCACCGGAGCAAAGCATTAACACTCCGTGAACACATGTGATCCTCATATCACCGCCTTCCCCTCCGGTTGTCCCAATTTCGTCACTTTGGGGCCTCGGGTTCCGGACATCAATACGTGTATACAACTTGCAGGTAAGATCATAAAACAATGCATATCATCATGAAACAATAACATGTTCAGATCTGAGATCATGGCACTCGGGCCCTAGTGACAAGCATTAAGCATAACAAGTTGCAACAATATCATAAAAGTATCAATTACGGATACTAGGCACTATGCCCTAACAATCTTATGCTATTACATGACCAATCTCATCCAATCCCTACCATCCCCTTCAGCCTACAGCGGGGGAATTACTCACACATGGATGGGGGAAACATGGCTGGTCGATGGAGAGGCGTCGGTGGTGATGATGGCGATGATCTACTCCAATTCCCCGTCCCGGCGGAGTGGCAGAACGGAGTTTCTGGTTCCGAGACGGAGTTTCGCGATGGTGGCGGTGTTATGGATGTCTTCTGGCGATTTCGTCTAACCCCCGTGCGTTTTTAGGTCGAAACCTTTAAGTAGTCGGAAGGGAGGCACCTGGGGCTGCCCGAGGCGTCGCCACCATAGGGCGTCGTGGCCTAGGGGCCCACCGCGCCGCCTTATGGGGTTGGCGCCTCGTGGCCCCCCTCCTTCTGGTCTTCTGGCTCCGTCCCTCTTCTGTGAAAATAGGCCCATTGGAATTAATCTCGGGGATTTTCCTGAAAGTTGATTTTCTGCACAAAAACGAGACACCAGGGCAATTCTGCTGAAAACAGCGTTAGTCCGTGTTAGTTGTATCCAAAATACACAAATTAGAGGTAAAACAATAGCAAACGTGTTCGGGAAAGTAGATACGTTTTGGACGTATCAACTCCCCCCAAGCTTAGCTTATTGCTTGTCCTCAAGCAATTCAGTTAACAACTGAGTGCGATAAAAGAACTTTCACGAACACATTTGTTCATATGATGTAAATATTCTCATGATATGGACAAGTAGGTCGCCGGAGTTGGTCGTGGTTGCCGAAGGAGGTCGCCGGAGTAGGTCACCGGAGTTGGTCGCCGGAGTTGGTCGCCGGTGGAGGAGAGGAGAAAGGAGAAGTGGAGAAGTGGAGGAGAGGAAGAGAAGAGGAGAGGAGGAGAAGGGAGAAGTGTAGAAGGGGAGAAGTGGAGAAGGGGAGAAATGGAGGAGAGAAGGAGAAGTGGGCGCCAGAAATTTCAAATTTCGAACGTTAATTCTGTGGCGCACGGGCACTTGGTGCGCCACAGATTTTTTTTTTATTTTTTTGTATTTTGCAGCATAAAATCTTTAACTGCCCGTAACTTTTTACTCTTTTCGAATTTGGAGATTCTAAAAATTTTCCAACCGGGCAAGCCGCGGTGAATTCAGATGTAGATTTTTCGTGGGAACATTTTGATATATTATACGTTTTTTTTCGAGTTCATATGCAACCAGAAATCCAGTTTGATGATTTTCCCACGTAATTTTGCAAAATAAGTCGAAATTATTGTTTGTTAATTCTCAGTGGTAAAAGATGATATAATACATGGGCATCTTGAAGGAATTTATTTTTTGAAATTTTTATCTATTTTTTTCATTTTTTACAGAGGTAAAAAAGGCGATCCAGGGGGGGGGGGGGGGGTGTGGAGTTGCGTGGGGAGCCAAAAAAAGTTCTGTGCCGCATGGAACTCATGTGCGCCACAGAAATGTGTTGTTTCTGTGGCGCACCATCCCACGTGCACCACAGAAAGTCTTAATTCAGTGGCGCACCAGGACCAGTGCGCCACAGAATGTCTTATTTCTGTGGCGCACGTGATCATGTGCGCCACAGAAATAGTAAAACCAATGATTGGAGCTGGCCCCACCAAATTTCTGTGGCGCATGGATCCCTGGTGCGCCACAAAATTAAGCTATTTCTGTGGCGCACCTAGCATGGTGCGCCACAAAAATAACATTCTGTGGCGCATTTTTAGGGGTGCGCCACAGAACTAAGCTCCGCTTATAAGGGTTTTCCTACTAGTATGTCTAGCGGGTCATGTGTCAACCTAGTGTTAAGTGCTTTGTTCGTGTGTGGGTGCAGTTCTTGAAGTGTTTTGGTTTGTGTGTGAGTGTAGTTTTTAAGTGCTTTGGTTCGTGTGTGAGTGTAGTTCTTTAAGTGTTTCGGTTCGTGTGTGGTCTAGTTCTTTAAGTGCTTTGATTTGTGCGTGGGTCTAGTTATTTAAGTGTTTTGTATCATGTGTGGGTCTCAAGTTCTTAAATGTATCGTTATTGTGTGTCGTCAGAAATCGAGCATCGGAGGGTGGGAATGGTCCCAAAACTCACGCATATTCTAGACTGTAGGGGTGAACTCCCTCGGCCGTTAACCGGAGGGGACCTTGAGATCATATGGGCTGATCCTTGTTACCACATGTACCTATTACCTAACCAAGCTCAAATGGAGGCATATGCCCACCGGGGGACCCCCGCTGGGATGTAATCGAAGGGGTAGATCGCGCGGCCAACAGAACTAGAGTTTCAGCAGAAATCAAGCATCGGAGGGTCGGAATGGCCCCAAAACTTGTTAAACCTTTCCGGAATTTGGATATTTTGGTAGAAACTTTATGCCAATGATCTACCCACGAATATGCAGTACCTTTTCCCCGCACCATGTCATGTATCAGCGGGTGATGTAGCTAAACTGATCACAAAAGAGAGTAAATCAGCCAATGTCTTGCTGTAGTGTAGTACTAGAGTACCACACTTTCTCAAACCACCATTCACTCATGTCAGTCCTAGTTATAATTTTTTTTATAATGTGCACTTTATTACTTTACGGAAGCAAATACACCCGACCTCTGCATAGCTAAGATGCACACAGCCGTTCAAAAGTCTCAAAAGTCTGTAGTGATAAAAAAAAGGCGAATTGAGAACAAGCAAGTGCGTGTGGGTAGGGAGGCCTCTGGGGCTATCCACGATACCCACCTGGCGCACGAGGGCTGGCGAGTGCGAGAGAGAGAAAAAAGCGAAATAAAAAGCTGGGCGAGCAAGGAAAGAAAGGTGAAGTGGATTTGTCTCACGCTTCTTCTCCCCACACGCAAACTCCTCCATCTCCCAGTCCCAGCGGCGGCGGCGGCGGCTCCCCACGCCCTCATCTTCTTCCTCTCGTCCGCTCCGGCCGGTTCCTGGTCTCCTCCACCGTCATGGTTTCATCTGCGTCGTCAACCCGTGCTGGAAGCAGGCAGGAGCAACTCAACCACGGAGGCTCGACGGCCAGAGCGACGGCGACCAGCGTGGCCCTAGATTGCCATACGGCCCTCCCAATGGCCGGGATGCGTCGCCCCTTGCTCTCGTCCCCAAGCCCCAACAGATCGAAGGCCGAAGCGCCGCGCATCACGGCGGCAGTTTGGACTGAGGTACGTGATTCCCATTTTTCTCATTGTATTTTCTCCATTTTCTCCATTGTCATCGATGGATGGATCAAGTTGCAAACCACGATTGTTGCACGGAGTACATGTGATTCATCAGTGTATCTTAGGGATAATCATCTAAGTACAGATGTATGCCACACACTGATATATAGTTTGTGATTTCACGTCCTGTTGATTGATTGATGTGTGGAACCATCATACTATTATGTTGCCTTTTGCTATTTGGCATTTGTTGTTGTTAATTTACCACTTTTTACTTTCAATGTTGGATTACAGAGCTGCAGGCGCGGGGTATTCGCTGCCCACTTCCAATCGTGCCCCCCTTTGCAACTTCTTTATTCCTTGGGATTGTACAATGCACTCTGTCTTGATGAATTGGTCACTTGCCAAGGCTTCAGTTATAAGAGAAGGATTTTCCTTGGGAATAATGGAGCTAATTCACTGACAAGAAAGCAACTATCAACTACATCACATACATGTTCAGAAAACTATTCCGAATGGTTTGGTCAAAATCAAGGATCTGGATCATCTAGCTATACTGAAAGGCTATCTTTGTGATATTTTTTCCCTGTTGCTTTCGTAAGTACATTTGATGTGTACTATCATTTATGGAAAAATTTCGGTGCAAGATTTGTCCTAATCATTTTTGATGACTCCTACTTTTCTTGTATTTCTACAGGAATCATGGAGTGCTTCCTAGCATGTTAACAACCCCTCATCTATCCATGTTATTTTCAAAGATCCAATAGTTGCAGTAACTCTAATCTATTTTTTTTGTATGCATCAAAGTGATGAATCGGCTTGACATCCATCATATTTCAAGGTATATAAACATGCAAATCCAGTTTATTATATCTCTCTCTTTGAGACGAATCCTTAAAGTGACCAGTTTGTATTGATACTGTTAGTGTAAATATGATGTCTAACTCTTCTCAGGAAAGTAAGCTGCACTTCATGCGCTTTTGGAAGGGAGCAATTTTTTATCAGAATTTTGGCACTATATCCTAATCTGAAGTGGTGCTTATGAGGATTTGACTTGAAAAATGCACTACCGCATACCAGATCAGATAAAGATGTCACAAAATTGAATTTGGAGGACAACCGTCAGTGAGCTTAAAGACGTTGCCTTAGTGTACAATTTGGTCCCTTTATGTGACTTGTCGTCATGTGTTGGGGCCCAAGACTTATTTTTCGCATGATTATTAACCAGAACGCATCGTTTTGCACCGTCTAGCGTCTAGCAAAGCTCAGCTTGGCATGGTTCTTTTCATATCAGAGACTTAGAGTTCCATAGTGAACTAAATGCATTGTTGTGAAACTTTCCTATAAAATATGTTCAGCATCGCATAGGTTAACAACCGCAAATTTGTCTCTGCTAATTGGTCTGAAGCAAATAAAAATAAGAGTTAAATATTACTCCATCATCTGATTCTGATGCAACACATCTACGCCCTTACAAACATTTCAACGTAACCATGATTCACGAGTCAATCTTATGAACAATCATTACAAGAAAATCTGAACTTAACCACGGTTTAGATCATGAAACTGATATTTCAGGATTACTAATTTGTTTGCAGTTTTCTTTTGTATTTTTTTTAAACAAAAGTAGCTATTTGTTCAAAGCCCCCCCCCCACCCCGGCTATTTTTTGCTGAAACTACATCGAGAATAGTCTGAATATTTGGTTGATCTTTAGGCCCATCTCTGATCCATGTACGGTGGAGATGAGGAAGAGCATTTTATCTATATGGCCATTTAGATTGTGCGAGTGTGTGCTTGGGGTGAAGCAGCACAAGGTTGTGGAGGAACAACTCCACCGTGTTGCTACAATGTGGACAACACAAATGTTGAAGGAACCGCTTCAACGTGCTGCGCTAGATATCGCTCTAGGGGCGTAAGCTAGATATCGCTCTAGGGGCGGGGGCTGTCAAGAGTTCAATCCAAACTCTCAACACAAGATCTAATCCAAGATCTTAAAACAAGAAAAGAAAGTTCTCTTTATTGATAGGTAGATGGTACATATTCTGATTCATAGGTAGAGGTTGGACCTCTATTTATAGGCTGCATGAGCCTTCACTACTTGGCTCTACTTACAACTAGAGTGTTCTAGAGAACACTACATAAAGCTAGGGAAAGAACTACAAATATCCTAGTTACAACTTATACTAGAATACTCTGGAAACCACTACAACACACATAACTAGAGGACCATATTACCTAGAATATAGTGGAAGTGTGTAGAAGCTAGTACTGGATATTACTTATGCTTTATTTTTATTTTATTGTATATACTGTCCCTCATCATTCTCCCCTGGTTGTTTAGAACTCGACCTCGAGTTATCTTCATAGAGTGCTTGTTCTGGATGATAAAGAGCCAAGTCTGCCACGTTGAATATGTTGGATATTCCCATCTCAGCTGGAAGATCTATCATGTAGGCATTATCATTTATCTTCCATAGAACAGAGAAGGATCCGTATTTCCACCATCTAAGTTTCTTTTTGATGTCTAATGGCGGTCCTTCTTTCCGGAGGTATACCATCACCTTATCACCAACCTGGAATGACTTTAGCCTCCGTTCGCGGTCACGTTTCTCCTTCTCCTTGGAGCTATTACGATTTGATTGATTTGGTAGAATGATGATCTTCCGCTTGTTCCAAGTGAAAGAGTAATAATTTTCCTTCCCTTTGTGTGTTGTATTCACATCATATTGCCAAGGTCTCGCAAGAAGAACATGGATGGCATCCATATCAACAACATCACATAACACATTTGCGTGATAGTGCTTACCCAAAGAGAGTGGCAGGTTGCATTGTTTGGTGACCCTCATATTCACTCCTTTCTTGATCCACCCAATAGTGTAGGGGTTTGGATGATCATGTGTCTCAAGCTTTAAATGATTCACCAAATTCTGAGAGAAGGTTTTCACAGCTGCAACCATCAATCACTAATTTGCATACCTTGCCATTCACTGTGCATTTGCTCTCAAATATTTTCTTTTGTTGTGTGTTGTTGGGCTGCGATGTTGAGCACAAGGGGCGCTGAATCACACATACCACCTCTTCTCCCTCTTCTTCACAAATATCTTGTCCTTCTACATCTTCAGATTCATATTCTTCGCCATCTTTGCAATCGTCGATTGTTGTGTTGACAAATTTCCTCAATGAGCAACTGTTAGATACATGTCCCTCTTCACCACATTTATAGCATTTTATCACAGGCTTTGCCCTACTCTTACCTCCGGCTTGCTTTGGGACAGTTTGTTTTGCACCGGGTTGAGTGGTCTCTTCTTCCATTCCGTGGGAGTGACTCCTAGATGAATCTTCCATATGAGAATATGGAGCCTTACTTGCCTTTACCAATCTCTCTGCCTTTAATGCTAGAGCTTGTGCTTGATCAAGGGACCAAATTTGCTGCATCATCAAACGGTCCTGGATAGCATCATTGAGACCATTGATGTATCTTGCAACTTGTTGATCTTCAGTTTCACCAAGGTGGCACCTCACTTGTAGCCTTAGGAACTCCTCCATGTATTCTGAAACGGTCCTATTTCCTTGAGCACAATTCTGAAACTGAATAAATAGAATCTGATCGTAATCTACAGGCAAAAATCTCCCTTTCAAAAGATTCTTCATCTGCCGCCAAGATCTCACACGAGGTTCTCCTCTTAGCCTGCGATCTTCTTGAAGGCGATGCCACCATGCACCAGCTCCTCCTTTTAGCTTGTATGCAACCAAAGAAACTCTACGATCTTCCGGAATATCCATAACCTCAAAGAAAGTCTCCACCTCATACAACCAATCAAGGCACCCCTCAATATCAACATTTCCATTAAAAGTGGGGATCTCAGCTCTCACCTTGTATGTATCCCTCGCATATGTAGAACGGTGTACTCTCGGATATGTATGGAGATCAGGTTCTTCAAGGCTCTCGTCATATTCGTCACCTTCGGAAGCTTCAGCATACATTGGCCTCCTTGAAGTATGCTGAACAACACGTGAATGAGGTGTTTTTCCTTCAATACGACCTCCCATTCTTCGACGCCTATCATCTGCCTCCTTTGATGATTCTTCATTGGCAACAGGAGGAACACCCTTTCTTACCATCTCAACTAGCTGATCAAATCTGCGGTTAAGGTCTTCACGGAGCGCTTGGATTTGTTGATCTACAACATCCACTCTTTTCCCCAATTCCTCCATTGACTCTCAATGAGGAGACCAACAGCCGGATCGGATCAGCGAGGCTCTGATACCACCTGAAGCAGCACAAGGTTGTGGAGGAACAACTCCACCGTGTTGCTACAATGTGGACATCACAAATGTTGAAGGAACCGCTGCAACGTGCTGCGCTAGATATCGCTCTAGGGGCGTAAGCTAGATATCTCTCTAGGGGCGGGGGCTGTCAAGAGTTCAATCCAAACTCTCAACACAAGATCTAATCCAAGATCTTACAACAAGAACAGAAAGTTCTCTTTATTGATAGGTAGATGGTACATAGTCTGATTCATAGGTAGATGTTGGACCTCTATTTATAGGCTGCATGAGCCTTCATTACTTGGCTCTACTTACAACTAGAGTGTTCTAGAGAACACTACATAAGCTAGGAAAAGAACTACAAATATTCTAGTTACAACTTATACTAGAATACTCTGGAAACCACTACAACACACATAACTAGAGGATCATATTACCTAGAATATAGTGGAAGTGTGCAGAAGCTAGTACTGGATATTACTTATGCTTTATTTTTATTTTATTGTATATACTGTCCCTCATCATGGGGGTGTCTATGAGGTGGAGGCTCTGACATCGCTACACCTTTTTGTTCTCAAGTCTGGACCAACAGCTAAATCGTACCTACAATTTTTTTTAATGGTGTGTAGATGTTTTGTTCCACCCACCGTAGCAACGCACGGGCAAATTTACTTACTAACAAAATTGTAGCTCATATCACCTGGAATAAAACTTATCTGCTAGCTATGATCTTAATACAGTACCACAACCTCTAACATTGCCTGTTCTTTACAGGTAATTTCAGAACTGGAGGATTTTGCACGGTTGCTAAACTGGGATGAACGTATAGGGGCAGATGTTTGTGAATTTTCTGACTTCAAGGTACTTGGACTAACTTATATGGTCGTGGATTATTCAGTATTTGGGTATCGAGTTATATTGTCGATTATGATCATGAGAGTATTCCTTGAATATGTTACTGGTTCTGGCTGTGTTTAGCTCTAAATTTGTGCCAGACTTTTAATGTGGTCTTCTATCTTTATATTCTAGTTATACTGCCTACTGATTAGTGCTCGTTATTGTGTAGATATCAAGGTAAAAATCAAGTGAATATTAACAAAACATGCACCAGATGGCATAGTGGCAGAGGAGATGCACTGCCAAGCTCACTGAGATTGCATATACAGGTGAGGAGGAGTAAGAAAACTTATTTCAGGGGCAGTCACCCATTTTTGGAATTTTTACATTTATGTGGCCAAAAAGTGCTATCATGCATACTAAATGTGGAGCTTAGGTGTGTTTGAAGGAAAATATCAAATTTGTTTATTTCTTGGTTTAGTAAAAAAAAAATTTTACCTTCACACATAGAGATTGATTTTCTACTTAACTTAGCTATTCTATTTTTCTTCACTGTCAAATATAATACTTCTATACACACAGAAAGAGAAACTATATATTTGGCACTCAAAACTTATAATGCTCCGAGGCCAAATGGGTTTCCTTGCCTAATGGTACATGATGCAAACATATGCATCTATGTATTTTACTGATTGTGGAGAGTGGAGACCTTACTAGCTCTGAGAACAATCTATGTATTCAACTTGTTTTATCTTCAGATATGTAAAAAATAAAGTACAATGATATATTAATTTTATTTATAATGCTTTGATGTAATCCCGAGTTTGAATTCAGATGTCGTCTCCGTACTAGAACCATCATATAACACAAGAAAGTGACAATTACCTCTATTACGAAATGTAAGCCTTTTTAGACAGCTACTACTAAGGTAATATATTTTATTACTTTTTGCATCATTAAAGTAACTACAGAGCTACATTAATTAACAGAAGATGAAATTAATGCTATATTAGAACATTCACTATATCTCAAACTAGGCACTTCATCTTCAAATTCAATAAAAAACAATGTGAAAGAAATCATGCACTGAAATAATTAATACTATCTCTGTTAATTAATGTGTTGGTAATCTTTAGCACGTGATAATTACACCTCGCAATCCTTGTCTTTTGCGAATTTGCCATTATCGAAAAAACCATTAGTCCCACTGGAAGGAATAGCTGGCAATGCTTTACAATCCAGGCAGAGCTGGTTCCAGAATATTCAGTATGTGTTGTAGAAGTAGAATGGCATGCTAACGTTTCTCTTCCATTGCCATGTATTCTGTTGTTAAGAAACATCTACCAGTTAAGCATGATGTACATATGTGATTATGAAAACAAAAAAATTGCACCGTAGGTGTACATCTGTATTTTGAGTGGTCCGTATTATTCTTCTTTGAAAACAACTTGCGTGACCAGATCGAATTGTAATTTGTTATTTTTTTCAAATAATTATCTTTTTTATTTCCTTTTGGATATTTATTAAAAAGCCCATACCGGATTCACTTTATTTATCAGGGCATTAATGAATCATGGACATCGTGCATAGGCCTGCAACCACGGTGCCAAAAAGGACCAAGACAGTGACAACGTGGCATCTGCTTCATCGATTGACTAGGTGCAGCCCAAAACTCTCATAGTTTCGGGGGATGGCCTCCGGTAGGCCAAAGGCATGGCAAAGTTGCCATGATTCTTTCTTAAAGATACCGGATTGTAGATCAATCCGGATGGTTTCTGAGATTGGCAAGAGCCAAGTTAAAACCTACCAGTATCCCAGGAGGGTTATACCGGAACTTAGGGAACAAGAGAGGTACCGGAGCATCTAGTCAAAGATTCTCTCCAAGACTAGAGGACAAAGATGAGCTAATCAAAGTAGCTTAAACGAAGCCCTGGCGCCAAAGCAGATGATGACGTAAAAGCATCCGGAGGACGTCACAGCTCCCCGATTAAAGACATACCGGCGTCACCTGAGGCCAAAGAAGCTTTGTAAAGTAGTTTGTCTAGTCAAAGATACCATTAGGGTTCCTTCCCTTGTAAGCCACCCTCTCCCCTATATAAGGAGAGGGGGCACACCCCTGCGCGGGACGATTCACCTAGAGGCTCACGAGACCTCAATAGACAGAATTTCGAGAGAGAGAAACCCTAGTTCACTGAGCTTGTACTGTTCATCTTCAACCTCTGGCCAAGGCCATGTTCATCAGCAAAGATACCGGAATCAATCCGAGATCCATCCATCTGTTAACCAAACCCTCCCCCGAATCCTCTAGCATCCATTCGGCCCCAACTTAAGCCATCCTATGGCATCTGTCTGTTCACCACGACGACAGTTGGCGCCCACCGTGGGGCCAGCAGCGGCGCTTGCTGGAGTTCATATTCGGGCGGGCCTCCTCAACGTCTCCGGCGAGCGGGTGGTGTCTGCGCTTGTGCATCGCATCTACTCGCTGGACTTCATCAACGACAACGCGGGCTGCTTCGCCAACGGCGGTAGCTTCCCCAAGAACGGCCGCATCATCGAGTTCGGCAGCCACCGCGTCTACCTCGGCACCGTCCCTGTGCGCCAGCGCCTCTCGCCGGTGCTGGTGGCGCCGGATCCGCCAAGATGGCTGTGCGCTGGCCGCGCCGCCGGCAGCGTGGAGGTGATGATGGCTGGCGTGGCAGGCGCCGGCAAAGAGGCTGCTGGAGAAGGCGATGGGCAAACAACGTCCACGCGCGCGGCCAAGCCACCGCTTGAGCGCGGCGAGGGCGTCGGAGGAACATCTTCGGTGGCACCGGATGCAACCCCGCTGCACGCGGCCATGAACGTGCTGACCACGCCCATTGCGCACAACGCCGATGCGGCAGTGACCCAAGTGGAGCTGGAGGCGCAGCGGCAGAAGCTGCTCTCCGGAGGCGCGGACATCCTCAAGGCGCAGCGCGAGCTGAACCTAACCCTACGTGAGTACAACGCTGCCCATGGCTTTGCTTCTGTTAGCGCGCAACCGGTTAGAGCAGCTGAGCACCGGCTTAAGGGCCGTAACCTAGATCAGGATCTGCGCAAGGAAGTGCTTGCCGGAAAGAGCGCGTCGGTATCTCTGAGTGTAGTGGAAAAGCCTAAGTATAGTAGTCCGGATAAAACTATCAAAGCTGCTAAGGCCGCTGTGATGATTTGTGAGTCGTTATCCGGAGATGCTCTAGCAAAACAACAGGATAGAGTTAGAGAGTTGCTTGAGATGATAGAGGCACAAAACGCTGAGCTCGCTAGAATCAACAAAGCAGCGGTAGAATCAAAATTGATCCGGTCGGCAAAGAATGCCGGAAGCAAGTCCCATGGGCAGGCATCGTCCCCCCATCCGGACAGGAGAAGAGAAAAAGAGGGAAATGCGCGGCAGATGACCGTGTATGATCCGGTTCTTGCCGGAAAACAACAAGCCGGGCACTATGAGGCCGGTAGAAAAAAATCAAGGAGCAGGTCACGGCAATGCCGGTGATGACTATGCCGGAGAAACTTACGCTGGGAACGCTTATGCCGGTAGAGGTGAAATCGGGCAAAATTACCGAGCGCCCAGAGCAGCCTATGTTGAGGAAATGCCTCCACCAAGGTACCGGCATGCAAGAGCCGCGGTACCGGAAAGACGTGATGAAGCTGATTCCGGAATGGAACGAACCGGAGTCTACCGGAACCCATTGGGGGAACGTGTGGGAGAAAGGTACCTGCTAGGCCAGGATACGAGGCACAGGCTGGACAGAGTACACCTCTCTGAGATAATTGAAGCTGAGGGTCCACCTGGTCCACAATGCTTTGGCCCGCGGATCATGAGAGAAGAACCACCAGTGCGCAACTTCCAGTTGCCTCGAGATACAAAAACATACGATGGCTCGACTAAGCCGGAAGTCTGGTTGGATGATTATGTCACAGCTGTTTACGTCGCTGGTGGCGGAGCAACAGCTAACGGTGGAGGAAACCGGCATTGGGCAGTGAGAATCATACCGTCCTTCCTAGTGGGACCGACACGGATTTGGCTTAACAATTTGCCAAAAGGAAGCATCAATGGTTGGCTAGATTTTGAAGAAGCCTTTGTGAGCAACTTCAGCAGTACGTACCGGAGGCCAAACAGGCCGCAGCAGCTCGCTCTATGCCAGCAGCGCCCTAACGAAACCGACCGGGATTTTCTGACCCAGTGGAACTCAACAAGGAATACGTGTGAAGGGGTGATAGAAGCGCAAGCAATTGCTTGGTTTTGCCATGGATGCCGGAAAGGTCTCCGCTGTGGTAGAGGTTACAAAGAAACATGCCGACCACACTGGCAGAAATGATCCGGGTGGCAGACAATTACGCGTTGGGAGACCCAATGCAACCGGCAATTCAGGCTGAGCCGGCTCAGACCAACCAGCCGCGGCAGGATCAGCACCGGGATAATCGGCAAGATCGGCATAACAAAAGAAGGTAAGACTTTCCGGATCGGAGATATGGTCAGCAGCAAGTAGCCGCGGTACAAGATAATTCTCCAAGATAAACCCGGGGACTTCAGGATCTAAACCGGAAGAAGCCATGATAGTGGACCACATGGAGATAGATGTACCGGTGTTTACGGTTCGAGAAGCACCAGCCTGGGTTAAACCTATTAAGGAATTCCTGATCAACGGCACCTTGCCGGTTGACGAAACTGAATCAAGGAGGATCCAGAGAAGATCCAAGGCATACACCATCATCAATGGGGAGATGTAGAAAAGAAGCGTTACCGGTGTCCTGCAGAGATGTGTGGAACCGGCGGAAGGAAGAGAAATGCTCGTGGAAGTGCACCAAGGAGAGTGCGGACACCATGCCTCATCCAGAGCGTTGGTGGCGAAAGTCTTCCGGCATGGGTTCTATTGGCCCACTGCTTTGGAGGATGCTGAGGACTTGGTCCGAAGATGCAATGGGTGCCAGAGGTACGCCAAGCAAAATCACACCCCAGCATCCGGTCTAAAAACTATATCGATAACTTGGCCCTTTGCGGTATGGTGCCTGGATATGGTTGGACCATTCAAAACCGCGAGAGGAAAAATGACTCATATACTGGTGATGGTGGATAAACTCACTAAGTGGCTAGAGGTGAAGCCAATAGCAAAATGTGATGGGCATACGACCGTGAAATTCTTGAAAGACGTGATCTTGCGGTATGGATACCCGCATAGCATCATCACGGATAACGGAACCAACTTCGCTCAAGGAGAGTTTAAGCGGTTATGTGAGGACAACAACATCCGGTTGGATTTGTGTTCAGTGGCACATCCGCAAGGCAATGGCCAAGTCGAAAGAATCAATGCACTAGTGCTTTCCGGTATCAAACCGAGGCTCATCGAACCGCTTAAAAAAACGCCCGGATGCTGGCTTGATGAATTACCATCAGTGCTGTGGAGCATAAGAACAACACCGAACCGGTCTACCGGATATACGCCATTTTTCATGGTATACGGAGCAGAAGCGGTCATACCAACCGACATTCTCCATGACTCACCAAGGGTACAACTCTATACCGAAGAAGAGGTAAAAGAGGCCCGAGAAAATGATGTGGACTTGTTTGAAGAGCAAAGGGAAATGGCTCTGGCAAGGTCAACCATATACCAGCAAAACCTCAGACGCTATCACAGCCGGAAGGTAAACCCGAGGGTATTCCGGGAAGGAGACCTGGTGCTACGCCTAGTGCAGCGCACTGAAGGCCGGCATAAACTCTCACCTCCGTGGGAAGGGCCATTCATTGTGAGCAAAGCTCTCCACAATGATGCCTATTATCTGATCGATGCACAGGAATGGAAAGAAGGAAAGGCGGACAAGTCCGGAGAGAAAAGCAAGCGACCGTGGAACATAGCTTTGTTGCGTCCTTTCTACTACTGAAGATGTGGTGTAAGAAGTTCCTTTTTGTACCTTATGTTATGAATAAAATGCCGGCACCTCGAATGTATCTCGGGGACTGCCTCTACCGGAATTGCATGCAACCTGTTTATTTTTTCTGGATGCCGGTTTAATTGTTAGAAGTTTTCCTTTCCGGTTTAGTAACGTGTTAAACCTACCGGAGTCTTCGACTTGCTGCTGTCCGCAACCCAGCTTCATGGCAAGCAAGATAAACCGACAGGATATAAACACGCGAAAAACGCAAAGGGGAATCAAAAACAAGCGAGCCGATGAAAATTTAACTAACCCCGGTTTGTACCGGTTTTTTGTGGAAAATTTCAAATTTTTTCTAAGTTCAAGAAAGTGCTTGCTTGGCAAAAGAACTTTCTGTCTCATACGCCAAAAACACCTAGAGAGGTAGGCAGAGCCAAAGCAAAAGAACCAAGTGTGCATCAAATTGAATTCGGAAATGAATCCGGAAGATTCACCATGCAAGATCAAAGCAGACAATCAAAGCAAGTTGCTAAGATAGCATATCAACATAACTTAATAAGCTACCGGCATATCATATAAGATACCGGCATATTAAGAGTACCACAATGATACGTCCAATTTGCATCACTATTTTATATCATAATTTGCTGTTATTCATTGATATATTTCATATTGGGACACAATACTTATGTTATTTCATCTATTTTGCATGTTTCATGATTATTTGGAGATCGAGCACCGGAGCCGGGATTCTGCTGGAAAAAGCACCGTCAGGATGCAATATTTCGGAAGATCAACTCGTGGAAGGAAGTTTTACCAAAAATCCTATTTTTCCAGATGACGAAGGAAGCCAGAAGGGGGAGCCGTTGGACCCAAGGTGGGCCCACACCACAGGGCGGCGCGGCCCATGGCCTGGCCGCGCCACCATGTGGTGTGGGGCCCCCATAGCCCCTTTCGCCTCCTTTTCTTCGCGAAACCCTTCGTCCCGAAGACCTAAGCCACAGAGGAATCCTCACGAAAGGTTACAGCCGCCTCTGCGGGGCGGAGAACACCAGAGAGAAAAGAGCTCTCCGGCGGGCAGGAATCCGCCGGGAAATTCCCTCCCGGAGGGGGAAATCGACGCCATCGTCACCGTCATCGAGCTGGACATCATCTCCATCACCATCATCATCATCTCCACCATCATCACCGCCATCTCCACCGCTGGACATCGTCACCGCTGTAGCAATTTGGGTTTGATCTTGATTGTTTGATAGGGGAAACTCTCTCGGTTCGATTTCTACTTGTTATTGATGCTATTGAGTGAAACCATTGAACCAAGGTTTATGTTCAGATTGTTATTCATCATCATATCACCTCTGATCATGTTCCATATGATGTCTCGTGAGTAGTTCGTTTAGTTCTTGAGGACATGGGTGAAGTCTAAATGTTAGTAGTGAACTATGGTTGAGTAATATTCAATGTTATGATACTTAAGTTGTGGTGTTATTCTTCTAGTGGTGTCGTGTGAACGTCGACTACACGACACTTCACCATTTATGGGCCTAGGGGAATGCATCTTGTACTCGTTTGCCAATTGCGGGGTTGCCGGAGTGACAGAAACCTAAACCCCCGTTGGTATATCGAAGCAGGAGGGATCGCAGGATCTCGCAGTTTAAGGTCTGTGGTTAGATTTATCTTAATTACTTTCTTGTAGTTGCGGATGCTTGCAAGGGGTATAATCACAAGTATGTATTAGTCCTAGGAAGGGCGGTACATTAGCATAGGTTCACCCACACAACACTTATCAAAACAATGAAGATTAATCAGCCGTATGTAGCGAAAGCACTAGACTAAAATCCCGTGTGTCCTCGAGAACGTTTGGTCATTATAAGTAAACAAACCGGCTTGTCCTTTGTGCTAAAAAGGATTGGGCCACTCGCTGCAATTATTTCTCTCGCATTTTACTTACTTGTACTTTATTCATCTCGTTACATCAAAACCCCCGAATACTTGTCTGTGAGCATTTACAGTGAATCCTTCATCGAAACTGCTTGTCAACACCTTCTGCTCCTCGTTGGGTTCGACACTCTTATTTATCAAAAGTACTACGATACACCCCCTATACTTGTGGTGGCACCGCCCTATGGTGGCACCGCCTCGTCGCCCCTTTCCGACTCTGGTTCGACCTGGTACTTTCCGTTTGTTCTGAAAATTTTTATTATAAAGTCTCCCGGACCCCTGGAGGTCCGTATATCGTTTTCTCGACGTGTTTTGTTTCGAGCTGTTTCTGCCAGGATCTGTTTTCAGCTTAGAAGCACCATGGTCTCCAAGAACAAGGGCAAGGAGCTTCCGGATGAAGGTAATCAAGATCGTGAGTGGAAAGAAGAGGACAAGAGCGTCAAGGAAGAAGTAAAGGAGGATGAAGAGGAAGTCGAAGAATTTCCTCAAGAGCGCCCGCGCACCACCATTGCAAGCATCGGAGTGGTGTCAAACTCGTTCAACGCCAAGAAGAGCGCACGGATTAGGACCGGAGGAGGACTTCCCCACCATTACCTAGCTCCAAGGACATCTTCTTCAGGCATTCACCATCCCTTCCGCAATCTAATCTACAATAATCAAATTGAAAGGACTCCCAAGGCAGCATTTCCTAGCAATTGGGATATAGATCATTCTAACAATGCAGGAAGGACGAAGCCTGAAGCTGAAGGTTGGGGAAATAACTCCAAGAATTGGGACTCGCCGTCGGACATACTTCTCAATCGCGTCGAGCACAATTCGGAGATGATCCGCAACCTCATGTACAAGATTGACGAGCTTCAGGAGCTTGTGGAGAAGCTTGTGAGGAATTCATCACCACCATCGCCAAAGGAGTAATCCATCATCGGTATTGGCATCCCCTTGGTTTGTTCCAAGCTTTGGGGAGTGCCGCGGTATCACATTATCACTACCTTTTACTTTTTACTATCAAGTAGTGTCATATCATGAGTAGGGAAGTTATCGTATGAGATGGGTTGCAGTGTGGAAGTATCTCTCCTTTAGTTTGTCTATGTATCCCTTGGTGTGAGTTATCGTTATGGAATATTAATGAGAAGTCTTATCATTTACATATTGCACACCTTATTTTAGTTTGCAATTTCTACTATATGATTGATCTTGATTTTAGTATTGGTACCACTTTGGGAGCATTGAGTAAATCTATTTGGTTTTGGCAAACTTAGCAATGGTCAATAGCAACAACACTTTGAGTTCAAGAAGAATAGAGGAAATACATGTAGAAGATGTTATCATCTTTCTTATCAGTCCTTAGCTTAGTATTCTGAAGTTAAAACTATTTGTGCTTACAAGTAAGATGCATGATTGTTTCTACCACGTGTATATTTGTTTGTTTCCCTCAACTCCTATGCTTGCTATTTAACCTTGCTAGCCAAAGACCTGTACTGAGAGGGAATACTTCTCGTACATCCAAACCTGAACCCAAACCTATGCCATTTGTGTCCACCATATCTACCTACTGCATGGTATTTTCTGCCATTCCAAGTAAATACTTCATGTGCTACCTTTAAATAATTCAAAATTTATTACTCTTTATTTGTGTCAATGTTTTATAGCTCATGAGGAAGTATGTGGTGTTTTATCTTTCAGTCTTGTTAGGCAGCCTCCACTAATGGACTAGTGGCTTCATCCACTTATCCTATAATTTTGCAATAAGAGCTGGCAACGGGGTTCCCAGCCCCAATTAATCAACTTTCATTAATAATTCTCTTCACATGTTTTGCCCTTATTCATCAGTAAGCAACTTAATTTTGCAACAGACACTCCTCCATGGTATGAGATTGTTGGAAGGCACCCGAGGATTCGGTTAGCCATGGCTTGTGTAAGCAAAGGTTGGGGGGAGTGTCATCCTTAAATAAACTAAAGTACATGTGTAAACAAAAGAGAAGAGGGATGATCTACCTTGCTGGTAGAGATAACGTCCTTCATGGGAGCCGCTCTTTGGAGGTCTCGTTTGGCAAGGGGGTTAGAGTACCCGCTACCAGTCGTTGACAACAACAAACACCTCTCAAAACTTTACTTTTATTCTCTTTATATGATTTCAAAACTGAAAAAGCTCTAGCACATGATTTAATCCCTGCTTCCCTCTGCGAAGGGCCTGTCTTTTATTTTATGTTGAGTCAGTAAACCTATTTCCCTCCATCTCAAGCAAGCATTTGAGTTGTTGTGATCAAACTATTATATTGTGATTTGCTTCATCATGTCTTTACTCTTTCTTGTTTAGTACAAGTTTTACCTGAATGAATATAGCTTTGAAAGTCATCAATGATTAATATGATTGAGTATGCAAGTTTACCATAAGCTTTAATATGAGAGCGCTGCTCAATAGATAAGTATAATCTGTTAACTGTTCTCTGACCAAGAACAAAGTTTGCCATCACCAATTATGATTTCTTATGCACCTTTATTTGTGATTACCTTACACTTGTTTCAAGATTGAGTTATATGAGGAAGTTGTTTACTATAATGTCTTGTGTGAATGTATATGATGCTTCTTGTCCGTATTTTATTTATCGACTCTTCACTCCATAAACATGTGGTCATGTTTACCGAGTTCAGTTTCGCTTGGGGACAAGCGAAGTCTAAGCTTGGGGGAGTTGATACGTCCAATTTGCATCACTATTTTATATCATAATTTGCTGTTATTCATTGATATATTTCATATTGGGACACAATACTTATGTTATTTCATCTATTTTGCATGTTTCATGATTATTTGGAGATCGAGCACCGGAGCCAGGATTCTGCTGGAAAAAGCACCGTCAGGATGCAATATTTCGGAAGATCAACTGTGGAAGGAAGTTTTACCAAAAATCCTATTTTTCCAGATGACGAAGGAAGCCAGAAGGGGGAGCCAGTTGGACCCAAGGTGGGCCCACACCACAGGGCGGCGCGGCCCATGGCCTGGCCGCGCCACCATGTGGTGTGGGGCCCCCACAGCCCCTTTCGCCTCCTTTTGTTCGCGAAACCCTTCGTCCCGAAGACCTAAGCCACAGAGGAATCCTCACGAAGGGTTACAGCCGCCTCTGCGGGGCGGAGAACACCGAGAGAGAAAGAGCTCTCCGGCGGGCGGGAATCCGCCGGGGAAATTCCCTCCCGGAGGGGGAAATCAACGCCATCGTCACCGTCATCGAGCTGGACATCATCTCCATCACCATCATCATCATCTCCACCATCATCACCGCCATCTCCACCGCTGGACATCGTCACCGCTGTAGCAATTTGGGTTTGATCTTGATTGTTTGATAGGGGAAACTCTCCCGTACTGATTTCTACTTGTTATTGATGCTATTGAGTGAAACCATTGAACCAAGGTTTATGTTCAGATTTTTATTCATCATCATATCACCTCTGATCATGTTCCATATGATGTCTCGTGAGTAGTTCGTTTAGTTCTTGAGGACATGGGTGAAGTCTAAATGTTAGTAGTGAACTATGGTTGAGTAATATTCAATGTTATGATACTTAAGTTGTGGTGTTATTCTTCTAGTGGTGTCGTGTGAACGTCGACTACACGACACTTCACCATTTATGGGCCTAGGGGAATGCATCTTGTACTCGTTTGCCAATTGCGGGGTTGCCGGAGTGACGAAACCTAAACCCCCGTTGGTATATCGATGCGAGGAGGGATCGCAGGATCTCGAGTTTAAGGCTGTGGTTAGATTTATCTTAATTACTTTCTTGTAGTTGCGGATGCTTGCAAGGGGTATAATCACAAGTATGTATTAGTCCTAGGAAGGGCGGTACATTAGCATAGGTTCACCCACACAACACTTATCAAAACAATGAAGATTAATCAGTCGTATGTAGCGAAAGCACTAGACTAAAATCCCGTGTGTCCTCGAGAACGTTTGGTCATTATAAGTAAACAAACCGGCTTGTCCTTTGTGTTAAAAAGGATTGGGCCACTCGCTGCAATTATTTCTCTCGCATTTTACTTACTTGTACTTTATTCATCTGTTACATCAAAACCCCCTGAATACTTGTCTGTGAGCATTTACAGTGAATCCTTCATCGAAACTACTTGTCAACACCTTCTGCTCCTCGTTGGGTTCGACACTCTTATTTATCGAAAGTACTACGATACACCCCCTATACTTGTGGGTCATCACACAACCAAAAGGACATGACATTGTTTTACATCAGAACACCCCGGCATACCGGGGTAGAATTTAACCGACATTGTTTTGAGGCAACAAGTAGCAAGTAAGCAAAGCGAGATTCTTCAGGCGTTAGGAGGCTGGGGACCAGCTGCAGGGGCTTCCGGAGCCTGCTCTAGAGGGGCGTCACCTTCCTCAGCATCCTCCTCTTCGTCCTCGCCGGCATCTTCCTCCCCATCCTCAGATAGTTCGTCTGCTAAGTCAGCAGGAGGAGGAATGAAAGTAATGGTAGGAACCGACTGAGCGATCCGGTAAGAACGATCCTTGCGCTTGGCAGTCTTGGCGGGATCGGTGTCCGTGGGAGCACCGCCGCGCAGGCTATGGAGAGCATCGAGATCCAGATCCTCGTACCAGGAGCAGGCAACGCGAAGCGCTGCGTCAGCTTCGGCACGGGCAGATGAGCGCCGCCAGTCGCTGAACCTCTTGCCGGCGTCCTTGAGGCGGTTGGAGAGGAGCGTAATGTTTGCCGGTTGCGCTTCCCCAGGCCACAGGACCTTGAAGAGCTGCATGGCGACATCCGGCAGATCAACCAGATGCCGGTCCACGCACCTCATGTGAGAGATCCGGGCGGCCAGCGCGACGAGATGGTCGTAGGCATCCCAGGGCGCATCAGGGTTGCTCAAAGCTTGCTCGGCCCTGCGCTCCATCACCTTCGCGTGTGCGTGCGGCTGAGACTCCGGGAAGAAGTCTACAAGGAGAGAAGAAAAAGGAAAAAGGAACCGGCATGAGGATACGCTTCCCGAAGAAATAAGCTTATAAGCGAAGAGGGAAAGCAGAAGGGCTTACTAAGGGCCAGCTGGTCGGCTTGCATGACCAACCGGTCGTACTCAGCCTAATCCGTGGTAAGGGTAGTGATCCGGGCTTCTGCTTCCTTCCGCACCCGGGTCTCCTCCTCCAGCCCCATCCGCAGCTGTGTGCTTGAATCAGTGAAGTCCTTGAGCGACTCATCCAGCTTGGCTTCCGCGGCAGCCTGGGCGTCCTTGAGCTCCTGAGCGTTCCGGAGTTCGGCTTGCATGAGCGCCTCCTTCAGCTCAGCAGAAATTCTCTTCTGAGCGTCCAGAGCCTCGCGATGCTCAAGAGCAAGCCGCTCCTGTTCAGCTATATTCCAGAATACAAGAGATTAGTAAAAAGAAGCTGGTAGGTTCAGAAGAGGAAAAATAAAATGAGCAAAGGAATTGTACCTTTAAGCGCGGAAAGATGGGTGGAGAGGTCCTCAGAGGTGGCTTCCGGAAGGGCAGCTGCACAAAGAACTTATGAATATAAATCGTGAAAAGCAACCGGTACGAAAGGATGCCGGATAATGAAAATTTACCTTGGCACTTGTTGTGGGCCTCGGAAAGGGACCGGTGCTCCCACAGAAGCTCCTCGAAGAGCTGTCTCCGGCTTTCCAGCGATGTTCAAGGAAAAAGGTTCCGGTAAGGCTTTGCCGGCAGTCAAAAAGTTTCGCGCTAAGAACTGCGCACTTAACCCGAAACTCGGGGACTGGCTATGCCGGTTTTTTGTTTCAAGTAAAGTTTCGCGCTAAGAACTGCGCACTTAACCCGAAACTCGGGGACTAGCTATGCCGGTTTTTTGGTTCAAGTAAAGTTTCGCGCTAAGAACTACGCACTTAACCCGAAACTCGGGGACTGGCTATGCCGGTTTTTTGTTTCAGATAAAGTTACGCGCTAAGAACTGCGTACTTAACCCAAAACTCGGGGACTGGCTATGCCGGTTTTTTGTAAAGTTTCGCGCTAAGAACTGCGCACTTAACCCGAAACTCGGGGACTGGCTATGCCGGTTTTTTGTTTCAAGTAAAGTTTCGCGCTAAGAACTGCGCACTTAACCCGAAACTCGGGGACTGGCTATGCCGGTTTTTTGTTTCAAGTAAAGTTTTGCGCTAAGAACTGCGCACTTAACCCGAAACTCGGGGACTATGAGGCTATATCTATAGGTTGAAGAGATTCAAAACCGGCATTGTTGAAAGAGGAAAAAGTTGGGTATGGAACTTACCACCACGTTGCCGCTAACATCATGCCATGCAAGGTCGAACTCCTTGACGGCGCGTTTTAGCCGGCTCAGATGTTGGCCTGAGCCGCGCGGGCCGGAAGGGTCAGCAACCGGCACCTTCTCTTTGCTCAAGCCGCGAGTGGCCGGGGATAAATCCGCCAGGTTCCACTTTTCCGCGTACGCCTGCAGTGGGCCCAGATTGACCTCGTCGCGGGTGAGCTCGGTGATCCGGCCCAGCTGAGCTGAGGCCTTATCACTGGCGGTGACGGCAGCGCGGCCGGCATGTAGCGTTAGCGCCTGCCAGCCGGAGGGGGCGCGGTCGCCGCTCTCACCTGGCGCCTCATCCACTACCGTTGCAGTAGTAGTAGATTTCCCAAATAGAAATTGAAGAGAAGATCTCTCCATAATGACTTATAGCAGCAGTCAGAAATAAAATCAGCACAAACAGTAAAGGTTTTCCTTACCAATTCCACTTACCAATAGCGCTTCACTCCCCGGCAACGGCGCCAGAAAATAGTCTTGATGACCCACAAGTATAGGGGGTGCATCGTAGTACTTTCGATAAATAAGAGTGTCGAACCCAACGAGGAGCAGAAGGTGTTGACAAGCGGTTTCGATGAAGGATTCACCGTAAATGCTCACGGACAAGTATTCGGGGGGTTTTGATGTAACGGATGAATAAAGTACAAGTAAGTAAAATGCGAGAGAAATAATTGCAGCGAGTGGCCCAATCCTTTTTAGCACAAAGGACAAGCCGGTTTGTTTACTTATAATGACCAAACGTTCTCGAGGACACACGGGATTTTAGCCTAGTGCTTTCGCTACATACAGCTGATTAATCTTCATTGTTTTGATAAGTGTTGTGTGGGTGAACCTATGCTAATGTACCGCCCTTCCTAGGACTAATACATACTTGTGATTATACCCCTTGCAAGCATCCGCAACTACAAGAAAGTAATTAAGATAAATCTAACCACAGACCTTAAACTGCGAGATCCTGCGATCCCTCCCGCATCGATATACCAACGGGGGTTTAGGTTTCGTCACTCCGGCAACCCCGCAATTGGCAAACGAGTACAGGATGCATTCCCCTAGGCCCATAAATGGTGAAGTGTCGTGTAGTCGACGTTCACACGACACCACTAGAAGAATAACACCACAACTTAAGTATCATAACATTGAATATTACTCAACCGTAGTTCACTACTAACATTTAGACTTCACCCATGTCCTCAAGAACTAAACGAACTACTCACGAGACATCATATGGAACATGATCAGAGGTGATATGATGATGAATAACAATCTGAACATAAACCTTGGTTCAATGGTTTCACTCAATAGCATCAATAACAAGTAGAAATCAGTACTGGGAGAGTTTCCCCTATCAAACAATCAAGATCAAACCCAAATTGCTACAGCGGTGACGATGTCCAGCGGTGGAGATGGCGGTGATGATGGTGGAGATGATGATGATGGTGATGGAGATGATGTCCAGCTCGATGACGGTGACGATGGCGTTGATTTCCCCCTCCGGGAGGGAATTTCCCCGGCGGATTCCTGCCCGCCGGGAGAGCTCTTTTCTCTCGGTGTTCTCCGCCCCGCGAGGCGGCCGTAACCCTTCGTGAGGATTCCTCCGTGGCTTAGGTCTTCGGGACGAAGGGTTTCGCGAACAAAAGGAGGCGAAAGGGGCTGTGGGGGCCCCACACCACATGGTGGCGCGGCCGGGCCATGGGCCGCGCCGCCCGTGGTGTGGGCCCAACTTGGGTCCAACCGGCTCCCCCTTCCGGCTTCCTTCGTCATCCGGAAAAATAGGATTTTTGGTAAAACTTCCTTCCACAGTTGATCTTCCGAAATATTGCATCCCGACGGTGCTTTTTCCAGCAGAATCCCGGCTCCGGTGCTCGATCTCCAAATAATCATGAAACATGCAAAATAGATGAAATAACATAAGTATTGTGTCCCAATATGAAATATATCAATGAATAACAGCAAATTATGATATAAAATAGTGATGCAAATTGGACGTATCAAGCATCGCTGGAACCGGCGTCGTGGGCCGGAGCCTTGTTCTTGCGACTCCGGCAGGCCGGGTCGTCCTGGCCAGATTCGCCTCGGAGAGGAGCCGCGCGCTCCACGACCTGGGGGTTGGCGTCGGTTGAGGCGGGATCTACAGAGAAAAAGCTTGTAAGGGAATGGGAGAACAGAGTACCTTGAGGATAGTGACCTCATCGTCAGAACCGGATTCATGTACTGGATGAGAAATGGGGAAGTTACCGGGGCGTGGAGTGTGAGTCCGGCCCATCTTGAAGCTCTTGGAGCTCTTGGAAACGTATGGGTCAGGGTCCACCGTGTCCAACCGGTTCATCCGGCAAGGCTTCCGTACCTCGGTAGCGATACGAGGGAAGCGCTCACAAGCCTGAGAGAACAGAAAAAGTGAGTTAGTTACATGTCAAAGGTTTGCCGAAAATATCAAGCCAGTTCCCCAAGCCCTTACTTCATCGGAAGGAGGATTTTTGAAGCTCAGGGGGCGAAGGCCCCAGGACCAATTTGCCGGCATGTCAGTTTGGCAAATCTGTTTGGCCTTGCGAACCACGTTAGATTTACTCAATCCAAAGCTGGTGATCCTAGTTGGATCCCGGCGGCTGCTCATCTGGCCCATTTTGTGAACCCGGCGTTGCAGAGGAAGGACCCGGCGCGAAACAAACGCGCGGATAATATCGTCGGAGCAGATATTGGCATCTTTGTTGAGTTGCTCCATAAACCGGATGATCCGGTTGGTCTCAATATGGGAGATCCCCGGATTGTGCCTCCAGTTGGCTCGCGAAGGCTATCCAGGAACATAATCCGGGAGATTGATGAAATCGGCGGTGCCGGTATTCTTGACGTAGAAGAAAGTTTCTTGCCACGCCCGGCAGGACTCCAAGCCGGAGAACTTATAGAAGGGGTTCCCCTGGCGCGCGGTGATGATGCAGGAGCCGCATTGAACCGGAGGTTTGGGCTTAGGAATGTTATTGCCCTGGACCGAGTTGATCCGAAGGGTGAAGAAACGAGAAAAAGCTTCGATGGTGGGCAGGAGGCCGACATAGGCCTCCATGAAAGAAACGTAGCAAGAGAGGTAAAAGATGGCATTGCCAGGGAGATGATGAGGTTGAGGCTGAAAGAAATCTAAGAACTGGCGGAAAAAATCCGACGCCGGTAGGCCGAAGCCGTGCTCAAACTAAGCTTGGGGATGCTGATACGTCTCCAACGTACCTATAATTTCTGATGTTCCATGCTTGTTTTATGACAATACTTACATGTTTTGCTTGCACTTTATAATGTTTTTATGCATTTTCCGGAACTAACCTATTAACGAGATGCCGAAGGGCCGCTTGTTGTTTTCTCGTTGTTTTTGGTTCCGTAAAGGCTGTTCGGGCAATATTCTCGGAATTCGACGAAACGAAGACCCAACATCTTATTTTTCCCGGAACCTTCCAGAAAGTCAGAGGGGGACCAGAGGGGTGCCCTGGGGGCCCCACACGTGGTGGCGGTGCGGCCCAGGAGGGGGGCGTGCCCCCCTAGTGTGAGGAGGCCCCGTGGCCCCTCCGACTCCGACTCTTCATCTATTTAAGCCTTCGTGACCTAAAATATCGATACCAATTGACGAAACTCCAGAAAGACTCTAGGGGCGCCGCCACCATCGCGAATTCCGTTTCGGAGGACAGAAGTCTCTGTTCCGGCACGCCGCCGGGACGGGGAAATGTCCCCGGAAGCCATCTCCATCAACGCCACCGCCTCCATCATGCTCCGTGAGTAGTTCCCCCATGGACTACGGGTTCTAGCTGTAGCTAGTTGGTATTCTCTCCCCATGTACTTCAATACAATGATCTCATGAGCTGCCTTACATGATTGAGATTCATCTGATGTAATCGGTGTTGTGTTTGTCGGGATCCGATGGATTGTTACATTATGATTAGTCCATCTATAAAGTTTGTGAAGTTATTGTTGCTGCAATCTTGTTATGTTTAATGCTTGTCACTAGGGCCCGAGTGGCATGATCTTAGATTTAAGCTCTATACTTATTGCTTAGATTGTATCTACAAGTTGTTTGCACATGTCTATGTCCGGAACCCGAGGCCCCGAGTGACACAGAAATTGGGATAACTGGAGGGGAAGGCTTAGATATGAGGATCACATGTTTTCACGGAGTGTTAATGCTTTGCTCCGGTGCTCTATTAAAAGGAGTACCTTAATTTCCAGTAGATTTCCTAGAGGCCCGGCTGCCACCGGCTGGTAGGACAAAAGATGTTGTACAAGTTTCTCATTGCGAGCACGTATGACTATATATGGAAAACATGCCTACATGATTAATAATCTTGATGTTCTGTCTTAATGCTATTTCAATCCTATCAATTGCCCAACTGTAAAAATTTGTTCACCCAACACTTGTTATTGGAGATTTACCACTAGTGTAGATAGCTGGGAACCCCGGTCCGTCTCTCATCATCATATACTCGTTCTATATGTCATTGGAAGTAGTATCAACTATTTTCTGGTGCCATTGCCTCTGTGTTATTTCTACTGCTGCTGTGTTACTGTTACTATTGCTCCCATATTACTGCTACTTTCACATCACCCCTGTTACTAGTGCTTTTCTAGGTGCAGCTGAATTGACGACTCAGTTGTTAAGATTTATAAGTATTCTTTAACTCCCCTTGTGTCGAATCAATAAATTCGGGTTTTACTTCCCTCGAAGACTATTGCGATCCCCTATACTTGTGGGTTATCAAGACTATTTTCTGGCGCCGTTGCCGGGGAGGCATAGCTCTACTCATAAGTTCAACTGGGGAGTACACTCCACCTCTCTCTCTATTTTATTTTATTTTGTTTTGCTTAGTTTACTTTTGTCTAGTTTATTTGTGCTTAGTTTATTTCTGTCTAGTATTACTTTGCTTAGTTTACTTTTGCCTAGTTTGTTTTTGTCTTGTTTTATTTTCCCTATATACCCGAAAATCCATAAAAATTTGAAAAACCTAAAAATTAAAAACTGTTGCTATGGGAGAACCTACAACCTATTCGGAGCTTATTGAATTATATAATAATTATAGAGAATCAAGAACGGGAGAAGTTATGAGTGTTGTGATAGAAAAATTGAAAACAATTGCTAAAATCTTGCTTAAACGCCATGATATAAACTGTTGCTCTCAACAGGACACTAAACATCTTAAATTTCAATGTGGCTTTAGTGAGGAATTTTTTATTAAGAACTATAATCGGAATAGCTATATTCATTTTGGGTTCGAAGAGGTAGAACAATTTGTCATATTTATGGGAGCCTCTGAGATAGAATCCTTCATGTCTAAAAATTATGAAACTTGTGCTATTTGTAAGGACCTTAAAGATTATGTCTCTTCTATCCTTAATTTTTGCATAGAAAGTTACAGTGATAATCCTTATATCATTGATTATAAAGAGAGACTCATTAATGCACAGGAGTGCACTCACAATTTGCAGGAACCAGTGGAAGAAGATATTGATGAACCTGAAAGCTCATTGGATGAAAAAGAAGAGGAGAGTGATGAACAAAAGGAGGAAGAATGGATTAGCTACCCATGCCAACCTTCTAATGAAAGTAACTCTTTATCTCTCACACTAT
>NC_061510.1:368930413-368975907 GCF_022539505.1 Lolium rigidum
CTATTACATACTAACACTGGTGGAAAAAGGGCCTTTGGTCGCGGTTCGCAACTGCCATTAGTCGCGGTTGCGCAACCGCGACCAAAGTAGCGCGACTAAAGGCCCCCCCCTTTAGTCGCGGTTGCTTACGAACCGCGACTAAAGGCCCGTCCACGTGGGCGCCAGGCGACCATCGGGGCGGAGGCCCTTTAGTCGCGGTTCTTTGGTTTCCATACATAATTTAATGCATGTATAGTTCTACGTCCTCGTAATGGTGTTCTCCTTTAGGGTCGAGGACTTCCCTCCTGAACCATCCAGCTAGTTCCTCTTGAAGTGGTCGGAAGCGAGCTTCGGACTAAGCATCATCCGGAGGTTATTCCTCCGAGCATTGGTATCACTCGGAACGCGCTCGGAGGTGTATCTCCGGATCATCTCACGAACATAGTATCCACATAGATTGGTCCCCGGTGGCTGAATATCGCCACCATTCTTAGCCTTTGACTGCATGAAATGTAGCTCTTTTTTGAATTCACCGACCTTTGTATCTGAGAACCGTCTCCAAACCCTACGAGGCAAAGAAAATTAAATGAACAAGAGAGTTATTAGTTAATTACTTGAAGCTTAATTAGGAAATGAACGAAATAGGCCGATCGATATAGAGCGCAAATGAATGAAAACAATTACTTTTGAATCATTTTTCTCATGTCGGCCCAAGTCGCCGCATCCATATTCAGAGAGTCGTGGATGAGACATTCTGATTTGTCAATTTTAATTACTAGCAGAATCCAGTGGAACCTGCGGACAAAATACATGCACAGTACGTCATGCATAACTCATCGATTAGCCGGCCACATACCATGCATGGAGTAAACAAAAGAGAATGTGCTCAAGACATAAACACTCACCCAAAATGGTAAGGAAATAGAATATCACTTTTGAGTTGCTGCTTTGTAAGAAACTGCCACGAGTCTGCCTCCACGTTGGTGGGGTGATGCTGTAACGTATATCCATTAACGATGTGTGGGTCAATGAACCCAACATCATGGATGTTCCTTACTCTGCATTCCTTAATCTTCAATCTGCATATATAATAGCGGACACAACAATATAGTTAGGACATATATATTGTGCAGGCAATATGAACGAGATGGGGTAGAAATAAATCACTTACAGAACGTAGCAACTGATGATAGATTTGTCGAGCTCGCGCAGATTGAAAAGCTGGAACAATTCACTCAGATGAATTTGTACAGTACTCGTTTGAAGTGATGCTCATATCCAACTTCCGCAAAAATATATTCTTTGGCGTTTTTATTTTTTATGTAACCCTTGTACCATTTCAGCAGACCTCTCATTTGTGGAGGTAGATCCTCTTCCTGCGCGAGGCTCGACGAGAGGCCCATTCTTCACATATGTAAGTACTACCTCCTGCACTGGCGCCTCATCAAGGCCTAACAGTTCACGAAGAGTAATACCTAAGTTGGCCGCTTGTTCTCTGGCACTCGTTACAGTCAATCCCTGTGCTGCCGCAGCTTCTATGATTTCGGGGGCATCCGGACCGGCGGCTGTCACTATAAGCGGGGCAATCGATTGTTTACTTTGTTCCCCGAGCTGGGCAACAACTCGTTTCCCGCTTTGTGCACTTTGTAATTCCGCTTTATCGGCCTCCTCTTTCTTCTCCTTGAATATGCGTGCCTGATTCTTTAGTTCACGTGCATAGTCGTCAGGCAGATTCTTTGCGGCTTGGGACGGTGTGTTCAAAAATGACTTAGCCCACTTCTTTTGCTCATCAAAAAATACCGGCTTGGGCTCGGGCTCTCTTTTCTTCTTGCAGCTCGCCTTCCATTTCTCTAAATCAGCAGCCGCGCCCGTCTCGACTTCCTCGGCACTACATTCCCAAGGCCTCGTGGGGAGAGGCTTCGATGATACCTCCGGTACCTTTGTTTTCTTAGGTACGTAAGGGTCCGGGTTAATAATCCAGGACTGCTGCTTCTGCTTCTTCGCCGGAGGTGGATTGGGGGGCGGCATCTGCTTACCCGCCCGGGGCGGACTAGGGGGCGGCGGTTGCTTACCCGCCGGAGGTGAATTGGGGGGCGGCGTCGGCCCTCGTGAAGGAGGTGTAGGTGAAGCACCACCACTGCCACCACCACCACCGTAGGGGGGTGGACTTGTTGGCGCCTCGCCTGGAAACTTGATAAACTTCTTCTGCCATAGAATGAACTGGCGCTTGACATCTCCAAGTCTTGTCGCCCCTTCAGGTGTAGCAATGTCAATGTCCAGGTCCTCAAACCCTTGGACTATGTCCTCCACCGTGACACGAGCATAGCCATCTTGAATGGGGTTGTTGTGGTGGAGTGCTCCAGGTGGTAAAGCATTGCCGATGGCTACCTTCATGGACATGTTCCCGATAGGATAATACAGATGACATGCTTTCATCTCCTTTATATCGTCCACGGGGTAGCGAGGAGGCTCCGGTGCAGTAATTTCGACCACCGCAGGCTCCGGTGCAGTAATTTCGATCGTCGGTGCACCAGCCGATGGGGCCTCCGTGGAAGCCACGCTGCTTCTCCGCTTCTGGCCGCTTCCGAGATCCAATGGATGATCTTCATGCTGCGCCCGAGCTACATCTCTTTCGGCTACTAGTACACTAACGGTTTTCTTCATGACATCCATTTCCGATGCCAACCGCGCCACAACATCTGCTTCCCGATCCTTCTTTCTCTTACGGCTTCTGTAACCGTACGGGTCATCGTTCTGGGGGAACCCTATTTTCCACGGAATGGGCCCCATGCCTCGTACACGTCCTCCGTGTTCGGGATTCCCGAGGGCTTTTGTCGTGGCGTCGTTCTCTCTCGTTGAACTTGATCCTCCCCTCTTGAGCATCCCTCATTGCCTCAATAAGCTTTTGGGTGGGTGTAATTATTTTGCCCCGGTAAACACACTCCCCTGTCTCCGGGTTCAGCGATCCCCCATGCCCGTACCACCAGCTTTTGGCCCTTGGGTCCCATCCTCCGTACCTGGACGGATTCCTCGCGCCCTCAGCTCGTTCTCCATCTTCTCCCACCTAGGCTGCCAAAAGCGATACCCTCCTGGCCCCATTTTATGATTGTACTCCTTCTTGGCCGCATTATCCTTATTTTTTTCGATATTTCAAGGAACTGCTCCGATTTCTTTTGCTTCACAAATTCTGGCCAATCATGTTGCAGTTTCTCATATTGTCCTTTGAAATCCGGAGTCTTGCCCTGCTTGACAAAGTCATGGGCTAGATTTTGCTTGTATTTCCGGAATGCGTTGGACATCTTAGAAAGAGCGAACTGTTTGACTAGGTTGCACCTCTCCTTGTTTTCCGCAGTCTTGTTACCCTCCTCATCGTATTTGCGGTATTCCGGAGGTAGAACGAAATGTTCCATAAGCTTTTTGAAGCAATCTTTTTTTGTTCTCTTATCGACAAAAGTGAAACCAACACGTGCCTTCTTTGGCTCATTCCACTCCTGGACGGTGATCGAGACGTTGTCTCTAACAACGGCTCCGCATTGGCTGATAAACTTGGTGGCGTTCTTGCTGGGCTCCAGCGGCCTTCCGGTTGCTTCCTCGACAACATCGATGGTGCATGTTTCTCCTGCTTTCATCGTCTTGGTTGCGCCACGCTTTGACGACGACGTACTCGATTGTTTCGACGATCCGGCCGAGGGCTAAAATAAGAAAGAGAGGCGCGCGCGTTAGTACACACATATTTATTCAAATCAGTTAGTTTGTATCGCCATAGGCTCAATGTATATATATATACCTCGGCGCCGGAGGTGGTTGCTACTTCCAATTGAAGATCGTCGTTTATCGACGTTTCTTGGGCACCATCTTGCTGACCATGCCCTTCATCTTCACCCTCAATGTTCAGATAAGAAGAGATATCATCTTCTTCTTGTCCGGTCGGCACATATAGAACATCGCCTTTTATGATGCCGAAGATATGTTCTTCAGCGTCCGGATCATAGTTGTCCATAATCGGGTCAGCTCTATCGTCCGCCATATGTCAGTCCTGAAAACATGTAGTCAAAACAAATTAATTGTGTATATGCATTATCACATCTCTTCTCTACATATAAACAGAGACCGGTGGCGGTGGCGAAAGGGCGGTGGCGAAAGGGCGGTGGCGGTGCCGAGGACACATAACCCTCGCGGTGGCGGTGCCCCCTCCGTATACGCGCGGTGGTGAAATAGCGGTGGCAAAAGGAGGGGGCGAGGAAGGGGTGGGAGAGGGTGTCGCGGAAGAGGGAGGTGAGGACGAGCGCGTTGGCGTTGGCGCGCGTTGACGGCGTTGGCGTTGGCGCGTTGAATAGAGGCGGTAGCGTTGACGGCGTTACATTTTTATGAATAGAGGTAGCGTTGGCGCGTTGACGGCGTTGGCGACGGTACGGCGGCGTTACAATTTTAGTTCATTTTTTATTAAGTCAAAATTTTAGTTCATTTTTTATTAAGTCAATTTTTATTAAGTCAAAATTTTAGTTCATTTTTATTAAGTCAAAATTTTAGTTTTTAATTAAGTCAAAGTTTTTAATTAAGACAAAGTTTTTAATTAAGTCAAAATTTTAGTTCTTTTTTTAGTACCCATTTTAGTTCAATTTTTATTAAGTCAAAGTTGTAGTAATTTGTTAGTACCCATTTTTAGTACACTTTATTTAAGTTCCAATTTGATTTAAGTTACAAAATTTAATTTGTTAAAGTTCCAATTTGATTTAAGTTCCAATTTGATTTAACAAATTTAATTTATTAAGTCAAAATTTTAGTCAAATTTTTAGTACCCATTTTGTCAAAATTCTCTCTGGGCCGGCGCGTGGCCTCTCTCATCTCTCTCTGTAAGCGCGCGCGGCGACGAACGGCGAACGGCCGCGGCGAACGGCGGGCCGGGCGGCGGCGACGAACGGTGAACGGCGGGCCGGGCGGCGGCGACACGGCGACGAAGGAACGAGCGCGCGCGCGCGCGGCGGGGACGAAGAATCGGGCGCGGGGTGAGACGTACGGTGGCGGCGGCGGCGGAGTCACGGCGCGCGTCGAGGGCGCCGGCGGGCGTGGCGGCGGCTGCTCGGGCGGCGGCGTCGTTGGCTCGGGCGGCGGCGGGGCGAGGCGTCGCGCCGCGAGGAGGGAGACGGATCGATCGAGGCGCGAGGAAGAAGAAGTGCGAACCGCTCGCGCGGGGAAATATATAGCCCCCCCCCCTTTAGTCGCGGTTGGGGAGGCGACCCGCGACTAAAGGGTACCCTTTAGTCGCGGTTGGCCAGGCCAACCGCGACTAAAGGCTTTTTCGCCGGGTTTTTTCGTTCCCGCGCGCAGAGACCTTTAGTCGCGGTTGGCCTCAAATTACTTTTCTTTTTCAAAATCATAAAATACAAATAATATATCAAAAAATTCACAAAAATAAAACTAATTCAATTCAAAATGTTAATAATACAAATAATATATCAAAAAATTCAGAAAAAAAAAATTTCATTTCAAAATGTTAAAAATACAAATAATATATCAAAAAATTCAGAAAAATAAAACTAATTCAATTCAAAATTTTAAAAATACAAATAATACATCAATAAATTCATAAAAATAAAACTAATTCAATTCAAAATTTTAAAAATACAAATAATACATCAATAAATTCATAAAAATAAAACTAATTCAATTCAAAATCTTAAAAATACAAATAATATACCAAAAAATTCAGAAAAATAAAACTAATTCAATTCTAAATGTTGAAAATACAAATAATATACCAAAAAATTCAGAAAAATAAAACTAATTCAATTCAAAATGTTAATAATACAAATAATATATCAAAAAATTCAGAAAAATAAAACTAATTCAATTCAAAATCTTAAAAATACAAATAATATACCAAAAAATTCAGAAAAATAAAACTAATTCAATTCAAAATTTTAAAAATACAAATAATACATCAATAAATTCATAAAAATAAAACCAGTTCTTCCCGGCCGCCTCTATCTTCTCGTTGGTCCCCTCTTCCCGCCTCTGTCTCCGCCGACCCCCTCTTCCCGCATTTTTCTTCCCGCCATTTCTTCCTTGTCTTCCCGCCTCTTTCTTCCCGCCAATTTTTTCCCGCCAATTTCTTCCTGCCACTTTCTTCCCGCCAATTTCTTCCCGCCACTGTCTTCCCGCTCCCATTTTTCCCGCCATTTGTCACTACATATATGTAGCCCGGCTTGGCCAGCATTATCACATCTCTACAATCTCTCATCACTCTCTCATGGCTTCCACCGCACCCACTCTAACCTACCAGCAGGTGGAGGAGCTTTGCGCCTCGAACTACCCTTGCCCACCGGGCTACCGCGTCCCCGCCGGCTGGAGCCTAAGCGCCGGCGGTATACCGGTCCCTCCCGTCCCTCAGGGTACTGCGCGCCGGGCGGCCATCACGAACCACTACTACCTCGACCTCACGCCGGAGCAGCGGATGAATCCCCGCTGGCATCCCGATAACCAGCATACTTGGGACGCCTTCTTCATCAATCGGCGTGAGAGGGCGCTCGCCGAGTATGAGGAGGACGGTCCGCCTCCCGGAAACTTCCACGTGGCCGGCCGTCGGCTATGGTGGTACGGCCGGACTCGCGGAGCGTCATGGACTACATCACGGCCGGCGATATCCCCGCCCGCGCTACCCTCGGTTCGAGCCACGAGCGCCGCCCCGACGACAGCCGACGACGAGCGACGACGACGACGGCGGCAACTTAGAAGGCGACGACTACCAAGTACAACGACGGCGGCTATGAAGACTACGAGTATGCATATTACACGCCTAGGCAGGAGTATGACTAAATAGACCCAAATTTCATGTATGCAGGAGTATGACTTAGTCACTCCAAATTTCATGTATCATCAGTGCTATCTCGAGTCAATTGAATCATTCGAAAATGGACACCAAACACATCACGGGTAATATAATTCACATGATCCATTCAACAAAGTTTGGTACAATAAATTATTACACATCATTTCTTTCCTTGTGTCCCCGCTTGCTTACGATTGTGCCGTATCCATGGAGCATCCTCATCATTTAACTTAATGCTTGGGTCGGTGTTCACTTTGAAGGGCGGAATTTCAGCAAACATATTATAATCTTCCGACATGTCCTGTCTTGTCCTCCACTCCCACGATGTTTCTTTTCCCTGAAAGAACAATGTGGCGCTTTGGATCATCGCATGATGTACTGATCGTTTTCTTATCTTTCCGTTTCCTCGGTTTGCTACTCATGTCCTTCACATAGAAAACCTGAGCGACATCTTTCGCTAGGACAAATGGTTCGTCAAGGTAACCAAGATTGTTGAAATCCACCATTGTCATTCCGTATTGCTGGTCCACCTTTACCCCACCTCCTGTTAGCTTGAACCATTTGCACCGGAACAAAGGGATCCTAAAGGAGGGTCCATAGTCAAGTTCCCATATCTCCTCTATGTAACCATAATATGTGACCTTTTTCCCATTCTCGGTTGCTCGCATCAAAGCGGACACCACTGTTTTGGTTGGTGCTCTTTTTATCTTGGGCGATCGTGTAAAATGTATTCCCATTTATCTCGTACCCTTGGAAAGTCGTTATAGTCGAAGATGGTGTCTTGGCCAACATGTACAGACTGATCTACAACATGTTCGTCATTCATTAAATGTTTTCTCAACCAACTGCCGAAAGTCTCCATGTGGGCCTTCCTAATCCAGGATTCAGGCTTCCTGGGGTTGTCCGAGCGTAAAATATTCTTGTGTTTCTCAAAGTACGGAGCCACCAAGCTGGAATTGGTCGAACCGTGTGGTGTGCTTCGACCGGAGAATGGCCGTCCATACATATCATTGATTTCCTTCCGATCGTGCCTTTTCCACTTAGTCTCCCCTCGTGCCGCGATCGAGGAAGACCAATCGGCTTAAGGTCAGGAACAAAGTCAACACAAAACTCAATTACCTCCTCATTTCCATAGCCCTTGGCGATGCTTCCTTCCGGCCTAGCACGGTTACGAACATATTTCTTTAATATTCCCATGAACCTCTCGAAGGGGAACATATTGTGTAGAAATACGGGACCGAGAATGGAAATCTCATCGACTAGGTGAACCAGGAGGTGCGTCATAATATTGAAGAAGGATGGCGGGAACACCAACTCGAAACCGACAAGACATTGGATCACATCATTCCGTAACCGTGGTAGAACTTCTGGATTGATTACCTTCCGAGAGATTGCATTGAGGAATGCACATAGCTTCACAATGGCTACTCGAACATTTTTCCGGCAGGAGCCCCCTCAAAGCAATCGGAAACAATTGCGTCATAATCACGTGGCGGTCGTGAGACTTCAGGTTTTGGAACTTTTTCTCCGCCATGTTTATTATTCCCTTTATATTGGACGAGAATCCAGACGGGACCTTCATACTGCTCAGGCATTCAAAAAAGATGACCTTCTCTTCTTTGGTCAGAGCGTAGCTGGCACGACCTTGAAACCGTTCCGGATGCACGTCATCAGGGTCTTTCAAACTTTGCTGGTCCTGCCGTCCTTTGTATCATTTGACTTCCCATACACGCCCAAGAAGCTTAGGAGGTTCACGCAAATATTCTTCGTAACGTGCATCACGTCGATTGCAGAGCGGACTTCTAGGACTTTCCAATATTCTAGCTCCCGGAATATAGATTTCTTCTTCCACATGGCTGCGTGCCCGTCAGCTCCCTTCGGAACTGATTGTCCGCCAGGACCCTTTCCAAAGATGACTTTCAAATCCTTGACCATATCAAATACCTCAGCACCAGTGTGTTCCGCAGGCTTCGGCCGGTGATCTGTCTTGCCGTTGTAATGCTTGCCTTTTTTCTTACTGGATGACCTTTCGGAAGAAATCGACGATGCCCAAGGTACACGTTCTTCTTACAATTTGGCAAATGTACACTTTCAGTCTCATCTAAGCAGTGCGTGCATGCATTGTATCCCTTATTTGACAGTCCCGAAAGGTTACTAAGAGCAGGCCAATCGTTGATGGTTACGAAAAGCAACGCTCGTAGGTCAAATTCCTCTTCTTTGTACTCATCCCACACACGGACACCAGTTCTGCCTCACAGCTGTAAAAGTTCATCAACTAATGGCCTTAGGTACACATCGATGTCGTTGCCGGGTTGCTTCGGACCTTGGATGAGCACTGGCATCATAATGAACTTCCGCTTCATGCACAACCAAGGAGGAAGGTTGTAGATGCATAGAGTCACGGGCCAGGTGCTATGGCTGGAGCTCTGCTCGCCAAAAGGATTCATGCCATACGTACTTAGACCAAATCTTATGTTCCTTGCGTCAGCTGCAAAATCTTTGAACTCTCTGTCGATCTTTCTCCATTGCGTTCCATCTGCGGGGTGTCTTAACTCCCCGTCCGACTTACGGTCCTCTTTGTGCCATCGCAACAACTTGGCATGCTCTTTGTTCCCGAACGTACGTTTCAACCGTGGTATTATAGGAGCATACCATATCACCTTGGCGGGAACCCTCTTCCCGGGTTTCTGGCCCTCAACATCGTCACCAGTGGTCATCGCCTCTCGATCTTATAACGCAATGCAAGTGCATACCGGGCATTCATTCAAATTCTCGTATTCACCGCGGTAGAGGATGCAGCTCGTTGATGCATGCATGTATCTTCAGAACCTCTAAACCTAGAGGGCAGACAACCTTCTTTGCTTCGTACGTATCGGCGGGCAACTCGTTATTCTTTGGAAACATATTCTTCAACATTTTCAGCAAGTTTTCAAATGCCGAGTCAGCTACACCTGCCCGTGCCTTCCATTTCAGCAAATCCAAGTGTGCAGCCCAGCTTTTTCAGACCATCATCGCATCCGGGGTACAGCGCCTTCCTGTGATCCTCTAACATGCGATCCAAATTCTCCCTCTCCTTTTCAGTTTCGCAGCGTCTCCGTGCATCAGCAATGGTCCGACCAAGATCATCAACGGGATCATCACGTGCCTCTTCTTCACCTTCCCCTTCACCTTCCCCTTCACCTTCAGCATCCTCCATGAAAGTATCACCGAAATGAGCAAGATAGCTTTCATCGATGAAATCATCCCCTTCTTCATCTTCTTCCATTATAACCCCTCTTTCTCCATGCTTGGTCCAACAATTATAGCTTGGCATGAAACCGTGCCGAAGCAGGTGCATGTGAACATCTCTTGAGGAAGAGTAACCCTTCTGATTCTTACAGTTAACACATGGACAGATAACAAAATCCCCCTGCTTGTTCGCATTAGCCACTACGAGGAAATCTTTCAAACCCGTAGTGAACTCGCCGGAGAGTCGGTTACCGTACATCCATTGCCGATTCATCTGCATTATTATAATATAAAATATATAATTAACCATCATGCATTTGTTAAACTAACTAGCTACAAACAATATAAATTAAACAATGAACTACACACACATGCATATTTTATCAATGACACATCAAAGGTTCAAGTTGCTAACCGCGATCGAGGAGGAAAAAATAAATGAGAAAGCTCAAGTGTGGCTCCAACACTTCATATCATGTTTGTTTCATGCTCTTGGGGCATTTCATCAAACACCTTATGTGCATAAGAGGAACCAAAAGCAAACCTAACACTCACTTGTGAAGTTTGTGAAGAGAATGGCTCCAAATGGCTAAGTGTTGGCTGCTGGATGGGTATATATAGGGGAGGGGCTTTAGTCCCGGTTGGCCTGACCAACCGCGACTAAAGGCCTTCGGGCACCTTTAGTCGCGGTTAGCCTGGCCAACCGCGACTAAAGCCCCCCACGTGCACCAGCTGGCCACCGTGCGCCCTGGGCCCAGGCCTTTGGTCGCGGTTCGCCACCCGAACCGCGACTAAAGGTCCCATTAGTCGCGGTTCCTTTACCTTCGCGACTTATGGTGCTGGACGGAAGCCTGTTTTTCTACCAGTGTAAAAGCAATATAAAAAGATTTAACGGAGACACCAGGTTAATCCATATAGGCTTAAAATTTATACTTCGTTGGTTATAATTTTAATGGATGAGATTTAAAGACCACAAGTGTTACGTAAAAGGTTGTCACGTTTCAAAATTATGTAACCATGTAGTCTGATTTCGCCACGTTCAAAATTATATAGTTTTGGTAGGCCTCCACGTTTTTTACTTGGACTCCTGTAATTGTTTAATGAGGACATGTGCGAAGCAATTCCATCTAAGGAATACGTATCTAAGATGGACTCTAGCTAGCGGCGGTAGAAAAACTGAAATCAAGCACGTCCGATAAGAATGATAAGAAAAAAAATACGGGCAATAACCGTCGCTGCCATGATCTAGCATAGTACGCAAATCTACCAAATAAACAAATGCTCAAAAAAATAGACATGCTAGCTGTTAGAACGTGAGCATGAAAAAAGCTAGCTAGAACGTGATTTCTCCATGTAGTTTGCACCAATAAGAGTCCCCGTCGTATACAAAATGCAAACACGTTAGTGTCAACCTACATATGACGTGGAAGGAAAGTACATGCTCGATTATTGAATTCATTTTCTACTATGTTCAGATTTTGTTCATTCACTAAAATATTTATAATAATTCATATTTGGTAGATGAAATGAAATTGAAATAGAGGCCAACAAAAAATAATTCATATTTGGTAGATGAAATGAAATTGAAATAGAGGCCAACAAAAAAAATACAACCTGACATATATACCTGGTAGAGTATACTGATCTATGCATGCACGTGCATGGGTGTATATACAAAATCATCACAGACAAAAAAATGTATTTTTAATTTGAGTACGAACTATCAATAAAATATGAATATTCCAAGAACCCGGTTTAGTAATAATTTCCGCCAAAATTTCACCTATACGAGACATATATTTTTCTTAGTTTAGATATTAACTAGAAAACCCATGAGACCATTATTATATATCACGCTTGATTTAACCAGCTAATCAGCAGCCTCCGAAAAAATAGAATGTCACAAAATATTAAATTTTAAATTGTATAATATTTGTATATTAGTTGTGTGTGGACATACTGAATAAGGGAAATTTGATGCATGACACCGTTTTTTTTGGCGTTTGCCGAAATACACCATCCGATTGTCTCTTTGCTAGGTACCATTACAATTTGTGGTACATTTGACGTAGCACACCGCTTGGCCAAAAGGGGAAAATTTGATGGATTGTTTCTAAAAAGGTTATTGCATTATCATCCGGGTGAAAAGTGACAAACTTTCCGTGTTTGGCCATGCGGTGTGTTCTGTCAAATGTGCTAGATAATTATAATGGTACCTGACAAAGACACAATTAGATGATGTGTTTCGGGAAACGCAAGAAAATAATTGTCATGTAGTAAATATTTGTATTTAATAATGATCTAATGGTCATCGTGGAGAATATGCTAATCTATATATCTCACTTTAATTTTATTAACTGGTTAAGTGGAATAGTCGATGCTTAAGGCCTACCTACTAGCGAAAACAGAATATCTTTGTGTTGACCATTTCAACACAATGAAAATGATGCCCTCGCATTTGCGAGGGCCACTGTGCTAGTTTTGTTAAAAATGTTTTATGAAGCCAGACGCACCTTGGGCTTGGCCCAGCTAACCACGACGGATGGACAAACCCATAATCCTCTCTATCGAGTCCGTTCCCCTCGCCTTCCTCGCACCCACCATCATCGCTTGCACGCCCAGCCACCAGCGTGAAATATTTTTCCAAATTCATTTTATCCTTTCATTTCCTTCCTCATGACACCAGCGTGAAATTTCTCTTTTAATCCGCTACCGCATGGCCAGCCTGCAATTCCTTCCATGTAGTTTTTTTTTTTTGAGATCAAACGGCTGCGACTTTATTCAAGTAGTGGCATCATCACATGCCAAAAGGTTCACAAGATACACCGGAGGTACCTCTACCCACGAGTTACAACGCTTATTATTGCAGCCATCTTTCGCTAATCTATGTGCAGCGCCATTACATGCCCGACGCACATGCACTACCGAGTAATCAGCAAATCCTCGAAGAAGAAGCTTGATCTCCTCCACCAAAGGCCCCTGGATCGATCTGTCCACCTCGTTAGACCGCAGCTTTGTGACCGCCCCCATGCTATCCGTTTCCAACTCCAGCTTGGCGACCCCCAACTCACGAGCTAGGAGCACTCCTCGGCGACACGCTAGTAACTCAGCACACTCAGCATCGCACACGGAGGGGAAAAAATGGCAAGCTCCAGCTACAAAGCCCCCATGGTGATCCCGCAGGACCACACCGCCACCCCCATGAGCTCCGCTTAAAGGCATTGCTCCATCAGTGTTCGCCTTATGCCAACCAGGCGCAGGACGAGACCACTTGGCTGGCAGAGTCAGGTTTGTTGTTACCTTAGTCTGAGCCATCGCTGCCCATTCTTCAGCCAGAAACATAGCCCTCCTCACGGTACTATCCGGGTTCTCAATACCCTCCGAGAGCCAAGCTTCGTTTCTCGCAAACCAGAGAACCAGCCTAGCAGCCAACTCTTCAGGTCGTGGTATCGCTGGATTGTGTCAGGTAGCACAACCAAGGGCAACTTTGCTCTCTGCCTCAGCAGCTCCCAGGCATGGTGTGCATGCGGACACTCCCAGAACCTGTGCTTCAGGGTTTCCTCACGATTGCACACTAAATAGACGACGCCATTCTTGATTCTGCGCCGCCTCAGCTCACCACCCACTGCAAGTCCATTTTTAACTAATCTCCAGCAGTGTACCGTAGTCTTGTTAGGTACTGCCGCCGACCAAATAGCCAGCCAGCCTTTGTGTTCATCACTCGACATCGTAGCTCACTAACCATTTCCACTTCCTTATTCGGATGATGTCCAAGTGGCCGCTTCATACTCTCCCTGGGAATCCAATTCTCAGCCCACACTCGCACCTTCTGGTCATCACCAATCCGCCATATGAGCCCCTCCTTGAGAAGCTCCCGCCCGTGCAAGATGCTCCTCCATGTGTACGACGCTCGTTTGGGGCATTTGGCGGTCAGAAAGTCTCCATTCTTAAAATATCTTTCCATGTAGTTGGTTGCATGTTATTCCAAGTCGGCTCGTTGTAGAACAAAAATCTCACGCATATAAAATGGTGTCAGACGGTTTATACGAGCGAGGTGGGACTATTGCAAAGCTAAAACGTTGCATCTTCTCTGTTTCCTAATATGTACGTACTGAAAATGTTAAAGAAAACAGCTTAGCCAGTCTACGGCCCATTACAGAGACAAACAATGCTCACAAGGTAAGCCCATTACAAACCCAAAGATCCGTCAAGGAACGGAATGGGGAAATCTGCATCAATTGATTCCAGGCGTGAACAACCGAAACGGCAATTGTGCGGTATTATGCGACTTGGTAGGAGGCTAAAATCGTTTAAAAATATTGTTGATGATTTATTTTGGCAAAAATCTTAGCTCCCCTATTATTAGGTAGACGTAGATTGTAATCTAATGGCTGATTTCTTTTCTTAAGCTACTTTTGAGAAAATACGAATAGTATCAAAATATACATTGACAATGATATACCATTCTTGGGGATAATTGCAGGTTTTCTAGGATCAAAAATTTGCACTAATCGAGAACCAACCTCAGGTTGGGTGGTTAGGAGGGTGGTTGTACCCCAGCCCACCAGAGTTCAAACCCCAGGTTTGACATCTGTGTGTCTCATAAAGGCGGAATATTCTTTCAGTGGGAGGCGACGTTCCCGTCGACAGCGAGACGCCTGTGGTGACTTCGTCAATTTCAAGATCCAATCCGCCGGCTCGGTCTTCCGAAGGTACTCATAGGGGTAGGGTGTGCGTGTGTGCATTCATAGGGGTGAGTGTATGCGCGTGTATGTGAGCGCCTGCATTTGTACTGTGTTTCTCAAAAAAAAAATTGCACTAATCATGATTTACATTATCTTCAGTTATTTATATAAAATGTAGAATTTTTCAGGTTTTCTACTTTGTTCCCTTTCTTAACTTCAGTTAATCGTCCATCAATGCTGGAATCTCTTTCAAAAGTTATGATCCAACCGGCTCTCTCCGATCTGTTTTTTTTTTGTGAACTCACAATTTACATTACTTGAATCAGAGATTACAATCTTGGTAGCCAATGTTTGCTAACCCATCTGGGCCATAGCATTGCCAAACAGCCATGCTAGCAAGAGTACGGCTAGCAAGAGTTCTAAACGTAATTGGCCATAAAATGATTACTGCTATTTTTACTACGATTAACATGAGTAATACAAGTCTGATGGACAAATCGATCAACTCCTTCAGATTTCAACATCTTCACCGACTCAAGACAATCAATTTCCACTAGGATTGGCAAGTTACATCAATGTAGTGCTAGGGAGAAGAAACCATCGGCTCTCTCCGATCTGTTTTCATTGCAAACATGTTTTTAGCTTTTTTTTGTATTCATAAAAGTTAGATTTGTTAATCTTAACAAGTGTCGGAGCTAGCTTATCACTTTCTATTATTTAATCATATCTTGTAACATGCGAAACGACTTACTTAATATGTGGTACTGCATGCATATCATCCTTTTGTTTCCTAATTATTGTGGCTGGTTGGTTTGTTTGCACACATAACTCATTGGCATCAGCGCGCCATTTCTGGTAAAAAAAAATCCACATCAATATGCTATTCATTTCTAGCTGTTCAGGTTCTGCAAACATCATCACAAGAAAACAAAGTATTTTCAGGTACTCTCATATCACTTGATCATTATTTTCTTGTCTTACCGTAGATTTCTAGGTAGGTGCTCTAAATGTTTGACGGCTGTGCTTTTTTGCTCTAGCTCACCCACTCGAAACGTATTGTTGAATCAGTAGTCACATCACTTAGTATATTTTTGAAACTTATTGATATTTCATACATATTTTTTTGATAAAGGAAATATATTAATATTAAAAGATACCAATTACACTCAGTCTCTGCAACAACGCAATGCCATGGCAGTATGGATGTACACAACCAAAAAAAGAGAAAAAGAAAAACTAAGAAATAAAAGTTCCGCTACAGTATCCTAGCCATAGCAACAGCAGTACATCCACCACCAAGACAACACCTTAAATTCAGACTCTCCAAAAGCGCCTCCAAGAAGGGAACAGTGCACCAGTGTCATCGTCGCCCGATCAAAGATCTTAGGTTTTCACCCTGAACATTGTCCCCGCTCTCAAAATAATGCCTTCAACAAGGACATTGACAAGCACAACCAGTCATGTCCAGACCTTGGGTTTTCACCCTAAAAGGTAAGACTCTGAACTTCACATGTGTTGCCGCCCCCACTTTTATACCACTACTGTGAAGCCCGGAACACCAAGCAAGTCCCTCAACAACGTAGAGACTTGAACATCCCTTAGCTAGTCCTCTAATCTAGTTTTCATGGTATTATCTTCTTCTGACATCACCATAGACCAAATTTCACTTGATATTCCATACATATATGTGTGTCCTTCTCGTCTATTATTGTTGGAGATATGCCCAAGAGGCAATAATAAAGTGGTTATTATTATATCTTTGTGTTTATGATAATAGTTTGCATCTCAATCTATAATTGTATTGACCGGAACCATTAATACATGTGTGTTATGTAAACATAAAAGAGTCTCTAGTAAGCATCTTGTTAAACTAGCTTGTTGATTAATAGATTATCGTAGTTTCATGATCATGAACATTGGATGTTATTAATAACAAGATCATATCATTAGGTGAATGATGTGATGGACATACACCCGTCGTAAGCGTAGCATATGATCAAGTCATTTAGTTATTTATGCTTCAAGCTATAATATGCATATTAACTTAATCCTTCGACCATGAGATCTTGTTAATCACCTACACCGGATGGATGCTTTGATGACACCAAACACTACTGCGTAAATGGGTTGTTATAAAGGTGGCATTAAGTGTTCGGAAAGTATAGGGTTGAGGCACTTGTATCAATAGTGGGATTTTTCCATCCTAATAACGGATAGATATACTCTGGGCCCTCTCGGTGGAATGATATCTGATTAGCTTGCAAGAATGTGACTGGTTCACAAGGGATATCATATCACGGTACAAGTAAAGAGTACTTATCAGTAACGAAGTTGAACTAAGTATGGAGATGCCGACGATCAAACTTCGGATAAGTAAAATATCGCGAGACAAAGGGAATTGTTATTTTATGTGAATGGTTCTTTCGATCACAAAGTCATCGTTGAATATGTGGGAGCTATTATGGATCTCCAGGTCCCCCTATTATTTATTGATCGGAGAGGAGTCTCGATCATGTCCGAATAATTCTCGAACCGTAGGGTGACACACTTAAGGTTTGATGTTGTTTTAAGTAGATATGGAATATGGAATGGAATTTGAATGTTGTTCGGAGTCTCGGATGGGATCCAGAACATCACGAGGAGTTCCGGAATGGTCCGAAGAATAAGATTCATGTATAGGAAGTCACTTTCCAAGTTTGGAAATGATCCGGTGCATTTATGGAAGGCGCTAGAATGTTCTAGAACCTTCTGGAAGAAATCACCATGGAAGGTGGAGTCCCGGATGGACTCCACCAACCCTAGCCGGCCAGCCAAAGGGGAAGATGGAGTCCATGGTGGACTCCACGTCCATGGCTGGCCATAGGGGAAGGAAAGGGAGGAGTCCCACTTCCCTAGGTTTCACCCATATGGTAAGTTTTGAGTTGGAATCTTATTCGAATCGTTGGGCTAACCCTTGGGGTTCCACCTATATAATGAGGGAGAGAGGGAGGGGGCCGGCCACCACTTTAGCCGCACCACCAACGGGCACCCAAGGCCGGCGCCCCAATTGCCCCCTCTCCCCAAACCCTAGCCACCCCCTCCTCCTGTAACACCCGCGGTGCTTAGGCGAATCCCTGCTGGAGATCTCCACCACCACCGCCACCACGCCGTCGTGCTGTCGGGATTCCGAGGAGGATCTACTACATCCGCTGCCCGCTGGAACGGGGAGAAATACGTCGTCATCAACACCGAATGTGTGACCGAGTACGGAGGTGCTGCCCGACTGTGGCACCGTCAAGATCTTCTACGCGCTTTTGCAAACGGCAAGTGATCGACTACATCAACCACGAGATCTAATCTCATTAACACTTAGCGATCTTCAAGGGTATGATGATCTTCACCTTGTTGCTACCATCTACTAGATTAGATCTTGGCTTGTTATTCGTTCTTGCGGCAGGAAATTTTTTGTTTTCTATGCTACGAATCTCTACAGTGGTATCAGAGTCGTGTCTATGCATAGATTGGTTGCACGAGTAGAACACAATGGTTTTGTGGGTATTGATGCTTTTGTTGTCTCTTGTTATGTGTACTTTGAATCTTGCTTTATGGTGTGATGAAGCGGCACGGGCTAACTTTACATGACCGCGTTCATGAGACTTGCTCCATGCTCGACATGCAACTTGTATTGCATAAGTGGCTTTGCGGGTGTCTGTCTCTCTCACCATAGTTAAGATTCAATCTACTATTTCAATTGGCAACACTTGTATCCGCGTTGTGGTTCATGTTCATAGGTAGATTGGATCTTACTCGAAAACCCTAAACCACGTAAAATATGCAAACCAAATTAGAGGCGTCTAACTTGTTTTTGCAGGGTTTGGTGATGTGATATGGCAATGATATGATGATGAATATGTATGAGATGATCATTATTGTATTGTGGCAACCAGCAGGAGCCTTATGGTTGTCTTTATATTTCATGTTGAGGTATTATTTCAAAGTAGTTGTAATAGTTGCTACATGGGGAGAACAACCATGAAGACGGCACCATTGACCTTGACGCTACGCCAACGATGATGGAGATCATGCCCGTTGATGATGGAGATCATGTCCGTGCTTTGGAGATGAAGATCAAATGCACAAAGATTAAAGGGTCATATCATATCACATATGAATTGCATGTGATGTTAATCCTTTTATGCATCATATATTGCTTAGGTCACGACAGTAGCATTATAAGATGATCCCTCTCACTAAAAATCAAGATAATGAAGTGTTCGTACTTAGTTTGCACCGTTGCTAAAACTCGTTGTTTTGAAGCATCTCGTGATGATCGGGTGTGATAAGCTCAATGTGTGCATACAACGGGTGCAAGCCAGTTTTGCACAAGCGGAAACTAGGGTTTGACTTGACGAGCCTAGCATGTACAGACATGGCCTCGGAACACGAAAGACCAAAAGGTTAAGCATGAATCATATAGATGATATGATGAACATGTTGATGTTCGCCATTGAAACTGCATCATCTCACGTGATGATCGGACTTGGTGTAGTTGATATGGTTTATGTAATCACTAAGACAATTCGAGGGATATTGTTTTGAGTGGGAGTTCACCTAGTTAATTTTAAATTAATAGTAAACTCAATTTGTCATAAACTTAGTCTAAACTTTTGCAAATTTGTTGTAGATTATGGCGACCCCTACCATCAATTTTAATTCGTTCCTAGAGAAAGAAAAGCTGAAAAACAATGGAAGAAACATTGCGGATTGGTTCCGTAACTTGAGAATTTTCCTCACTGCTAGACAACTGCTCTATGTGCTCAAAGCACCACTGGGTGACCCACCTGCAGAAACAGCTACCGATGAGGCACAGTACTCCACAGTTCAGTGTACCATCCTCTACGGTTTATAATCGGAGCTTCAGAAACGCTTTGAGAATCACGACCCTCATGATATAATCAGTGAGCTCAAAATGATATTTGAAACTCATGCGGCCGTGGAAAGCTATGATGCTTCTGAAAAGTTCTTTAACTGTAAGATGGAAGAAGGCAGCTATGTTAGTGAGCATGTGCTCAAGATGTCTGGGCATGCGAAGAAACTCCAGGACTTGGGAATAACGATTCCTAATGCCTTGGGGATTCATCATGTTCTTCAATCACTGCCACCTAGTTACAAGAACTTCGTGATGAACTAAAACATGCAGTGCATGAACAAGACGTTACCTGAACTCTTCTCAATGCTGAAAACTGCTGAAGTGGAGATAAAGAAAGAGCACCAAGTGTTGATGGTCAATAAGACCACCAAGTTCAAGAAGTAGGGCAAGTCTAAGGAAAAGGGTAAATTCAAGAAGGGCGGCAAGAAATCTGACGCGCCTCCTAAGAAACCCAAGACTGGCCCTAAACCTGATATTGTGTGCTATTACCGCAAACAAGAGGGACACTGGAAGCGGAACTGCTCAAAGTACCTAGCAGATCTGAAGAGCGGCAACATAAAAAAGAAAGGTATATATGATATACATGTTATTGATGTCTATCTTAGTAGTAATCGTAGTAGTGCCTGGGTATTTGATACTGGTTCGGTTGCTCATATTTGTAACTCGAAACAGGAGCTACAGAATAAACGAAGACTAGCGAGGGACGAGGTGACGATGCGCGTTGGAAATGGATCCAAGGTCGATGTGATCGCCGTCGGCACGCTCCCTCTACATCTATCATCGGGATTAGTTTTAAATCTAAATAATTGTTATTTGGTGCATGCATTGAGCATGAACATTATATCTGGATCTTGCCGGATCTAGCCACTGTCGGTGCTACACCCATAAAGTATACCCACAACAGTAAGATTTGGGGAAGTTGCTGTCCTGAAAATAGATTCTGTGTTGTCACCATAAAAATTCCTATTCACAGCCAGAGCAGAATTTTGATCTGTCAATTTTTGTGCATATTCCCCAGGTTATTATCTAACTTTTTTTAGTTGACCACTTTTCTATTCGAGCAACATAAGATTTTCAAAAAAAATTGATCTTTATATGTCGTTCTATTTTGACATATTTCTGCCACTATTTGCATTTGCCTCTTAATCTCTTTCTTTTTGAGTTCTTTTGATCAAATAGATTTTTGGAGAAGTTGCTACAGTATCGAATGCTTTAATAGATGTTTGATATATGTTAGAACTGAACCCAAGTGGATTTGTTATTTTGATTGTACTAATGCTGCTAATAAAGAATTGTGTGAAGTTTTGTATGAAGGAAGTTTTCAAGTGTAGGTAGAGAAGGATGATGTAATGAGATGAAAAATGGACAAAAGCTCAATCTTGGGGATTACCATGTCACCCCAAGAAATATCCAAGAGGTACAAGCATCAAAGCTTAAGGATGCCCAAGGCATCCCCTCTTGATCAACAAAGCAGTAGGTCATCTCTGTATGCGGCTATATATTTATTGCTTCATACGCTATGTGTTGTTTTTGGAGCGTCTTTATTTTTTTTTTGTTTTTTTTGTTTGCTGTAGCATATGGTTGTATCCCGGCATATTTGTTTTGGAGAAAGACACGCTCCGTTTTACTTTCATAGAACGCTCTAGTTTTCGCTCTTATTGTTCTGCGAGTGTTCTAGTTTTCTAGTACTATGTTTAGCTCTTGTTCTTTCATTCGAATTATATTCAGATCTTAGTATTCTTCATTTATGTATGATTATCTCTCTATTCCATATTTATTTTCATCTCTGAGAGTTATTTCAAATAAGTTGATTGGTGTTGGAGACGAGAAGAATGTTTCATGCATATAGTGATGCAAAAGGAAGCTTGTCTAGACTGTGGCATAGACTTTGGCATATCGTGTTGGATGTTATTCTTGTCATATGCTTAGTATTTATTGTTTTAGAATGACTTGTCTCAAATAGCTGAGAGTGCATAGTGTGCCATTGAAAGAATCATGTGTTGTTTGCATCATATAATAGCATAATATTGTGGTATTCTCCTTTGATGCTTTATTGAGTTGACTTGGCACACGCTTATACCATGTTATGACTATAACAAGTCAACTAAAGCCTTTATGATCATTTTGTTTTTGACTTGTGATATCACTTTATGCTTTGATTAATAATTTTTTGTCTCTATGCATTATTATGGCCATTATTTCTCTCTTAGTTGGTCGCTCCCAGTCTTTCGCTAGCCTTCGCATGTACTGAGTATGAGCTATACTCGTGCATCCAACCACCAAGTTTGCCAATTGTGTCCACCATATCTACAAGTTTGCCAATTGTGTCCACCATATCTACCTATTATAATTATCGCTATTCCAAGTATATTCATCATGCTTTTATTTATCTTCCAAATTAAATTTTGGCATGAGAAAATTAGATAGTAAAACTCTCACGAACTTGATGGCACATTTACTTTCTTGCACTTAATAAACTTGAGCCACTGTAACTATCTTATGAAGTTTATATGTTTGCAAATTGCAATTTGAGCTTTAGCACAACCATGCTTTCATGGGGAACACTTTCAACTTTGCACTTATTCTTATACAGTTGATGTCATGTTCTTTTGTTTATGGATGCCTAGCAGTGCGAAATAAAATGGAAACTTTTAAGTTCATGCAGTTTGTATATGTGTTAGAGAAACGCCTGAGCCGCCAATTTAAGCCATGCATCATTCATGGTGGAAATTTACAGCAAACCATAGTGAGCATTCTATGAAGCATCTTCAATAAAAAGCTATACCCATAGTAAATAAAAGGATTGCTGAGATGCTCATTGTCTGTTTGTCTTGTCATTTCGGCATGAGATTACTCCTATGCAGGAGTACTTCCATATCATGGGGCAGGAGGTACCCCGTTGGCGTTCTCGATGATACATGTATACTTACAATGATAAGAACTTATTTGGGACCTAAGTTGAGTAGCATGAGGTTTAGGTACTCGTATTCAAGGGGCATGAGATTTTCAACTTGTGATTTGTCAAGCATATAACTCATATTTGCATTCACATTAAATTTAACCATTCAAGATGCTTATGATAGGGCCAATGAGAGCTCAAAGCTAACGAGTACCATACTTTTTAGAAGGTTTATAAAACTTGTTAATCTTGCTTACTCTGCAAAGAGCCTTTCTTTTACTTTTATGTTGAGTCTTCACCTTCTTCTTTATGCACAAATTAAGAGAGCGTAGTTGTCATTCTTAGTATAATGTGCATAGTCTCAAAATTATTATTGATTGATTCATGATTATGATATTGCTTGTTCTTAAATTACTTGTATCTAGTCACCCTTTGAACTTTAAAGGTGTCCTAGCATTTATGTTTTGCTACTTCATAAAGGACATGTTGAGTATCAATTTGCTATGTTTTCTCTATGCTCATAAACAAATAGTTGCTTTCAATGCACAATTATTCATGATCCTTTGTTTGAGTTACTTTTCATGATATAACATAGTTGCTAAGTTCTATTGTAAGAGTTATATCTATCATGCATATGTTTAGAGTACATTGATCCCAACTTACAATGCTTTACAATAACTTGATCAAGATTGTGTTAGCTTCATGTCACCTCAAAAATTATTTTGTTATCACTTACCTACTCGAGGACGAGCAGAAGTTAAGCTTGGGGATGTTGATACGTTGCAAACATATCTATAATTTTTGATGATCCATCCTTGTTTTACACCAATTTCTATATGTTTTGGTCACACTTCGTTGCACTTTCATACATTTTTCGGCACCAACCTATTAACAAGATGCCATAGTGCTAGTTCCATGTTTTATGCTGTTTTTGTATTTCAGAAAAGTTGTACAGGAAATATTCTCGGAATTGGACGAAATAAAAGCCGAAGTCAATATTTATCTTAACAAAGACAGAGTCCAGAGGGGGGTCAAAGAGGCACCACATGGCGGCCAGACCAACCCATGGCGTGGCCAAGGGTGGGCCCGCGCCAAGGGGTGGTGTGGGCCCCCCAGGCGGCCATCGACCTCACCCTTCCACCTATTTATTCACGATCTCGGGAAAAATCTAAACACCCGAGCCTCCATCCATGAAAAGTTCTGTCGCGGCCGCCATTGCAGACCCTAGCTCGGGAGGGCTCTGAAGCTCTTCCCGGCACCCTGACGGAGGGGGAAATCATCACCGGAGGCCTCTACATCGCCATGCCCGCCTCCGAAGTGATGCGTGAGTAAATAATCCCTGGACTATGGGTCCATAGCAGTATCTAGATGGTTGTCTTCTCCAATTTGTGCCTCATGTTTAGATCTTCTGAGCTACCTATCATGATCGAGATCATCTTTATGTAATGCTACATGTTGTGTTTGCTGGGATCCGATGAATATTGAATACTCTGTTGAGATCGATTATATATATTTGTCATATGTTATTTGTGATCTTGCATGCTCTCTGTTGCGAGTAGATACTCTAGCCAAGTAAATGCTTGTGACTCCAAGAGGGAGTATTTATGCTCGATAGTAGGTTCATGCCTCTAGTTTTCTGGAAGAGTGACAATAACTTCTAAGATTGTAGATGTGCTGTTGCTACTAGGGAGAAAACAAAAATGTTTTATCCAAGAGGAATTATATTGTTTACTTTACACACATTGCTTAATGCGATAATCTGTTGCTTGCAACTTAATACTGGAAGGGGTTCGGACGATAACCGGAAGGTAGATTATTAGTCATAGACGCAGTTGGATTATGGTCTATCTATTATGTTGTAATGCTCAAACAAATCTCATAGTAATCATATTTTCATGTATGGTCTTTATTATGTCAATTGCCCAGCTGTTATTTGTTCACCCAGCATGTTATTTATCTTTATGGAGAGACACCTCCAGTGAACTGTGGATCCCGGTTCTTTTTTTACACTGATAAATTCATCCACACTGCAATCATGTTCTGTTTACTTTCCGCAAGCATTGTTCTCTTTAATTACTGCAAACATCTCTTTCCACTCGATACGTTTAATCCTTTGTGTTCAGCAAAACCGGTGAGATTGACAACCTCACTGTAAGTTGGGGCAAATTATTTTGGTTGTTTTGTGTGTAGGTTCCACGTTGTTGCTGACGCCGGTATTGCGCCCTGCCAATAGTTAGCCAGCAACACCTTTAGAAGTCACGCCTTTCTCCTACTGGTCGATTAAACCTTGGTTTCTTACTGAGGGAAAACTTGGTGTTGTGCTCATCACACCTTCCTCTCGGGGTTCCCCAACGATGTTGCACACCATCAACCACCAGCTATGGCTTCCTCTTATATTCCTCCTCCTCATCTTCATCGGCATCATCATCCACTATGAAGTTGTCCTTCTCGTACTCATGTTATCCCTCCTCTTCTCACCACCAGCTCTTGCTTCCTCTTCTTCCTCCTCTCATCTTCATCGGCATCATCCACTATGAAGTCATCTTTCTCGTACTCATTTTTAATTGAAAATGGAAAAATGGTTAATAGTTTGAATAGGTAGATAGTGATTTTTGAAAACATAAAATGGTTTTGAATTAATTATCCAAATTCAAACACTTTTTATGTTGAAAGTTTGTCAGATTCAAGTATATGGTAAAGATATAAGCTAATGCATTTTTAATTGAAAATTGCAAAATGGTTAATAGTTAGAATAATGATTTTTGAAAACATAAAATGGTTTTATATACCTATCCAAATTCAAACACTTTTTATGTTGCAATTTTTGCCAGATTCAAAAATATGCTAAAGATATGAGCTAATGCATTTTTAGTTGAAAATTGCAAAATGGTTAATAGTTTGAATAGTTAGATTAATGATTTTTGAAAACATTTTTTTAATTACTTATCCAAATTCAAACATTTTTTATGTTGAAAGTTTTGTCAGATTCAAAAATATGCATAAGTTATTTAAATTCATATTCAAACAAATTTTTAATATGGCCATATTTGTAATACCTATGTGGTGGATCCTTGTTCTATGATATTGCGATATGAGATATGATCATATTATGTGCAAGATGTATTGATAGATGCATATTATGTACCCGTTCTTATTTGTTATGATCCATCTTATATGCAAGAGAGTGTGTAGGGTGATGTGTGTATTAGATGGAGTAGCATGATTTTAGCGATTGGATAGTGACAATAAATTCATGATCTATTATGGTTTTGCCTTTTCTTTTTCTTCCTCACTAGGGATAAAGTGAATGCATGTGCTATGTTCTTCACGTGACAAAAGTGATGATCTTACTTGTTCAAGGTAGCATATTTGATATTCAAACATCATGTTAAAATACTTATGGCTATGCTATACTAATTCTTAATACAAGATTGCATGGATTTTCTCCTTTCTTGTGGAGTATAAGAGAGATGTGTTGCATCTTCTCTATGTTAGGACGTGATGCTCATATGAATGTGTACCTTTCACATGTTATTATTTTGCATCTTCATATCTCATTAATGAATTGTTATCCAACGTGTTCTACTACAAGCACGTTTTGTACTAGTGCATGCACCAAGAGAACGCATTGTCTATTTGTCTTATGTTGATTTCGTTGATATGACGAAGCGATCGGTTCTTTGATCAACCCACGCTTCCTTGCTCGTCTTACCGCATCTAGTACGGAATTGAGTTTTAATCTCTTTCCGTGCCAACTCCTTAATTATGTCCTCCTCTTTACGCATTTGTATACTGATACGTCTCAAACGTATCTATAATTTCTTATGTTCCATGCTAGTTTTATGATAATATCTACATGTTTTATCCATACTTTATATCATTTTGATGTATTTTCCGGTACTAACCTATTAACAAGATGCCGAAGCGTCAGTTCCTCTTTTCTGCTGTTTTTGGTTTCAGAAATCCTACACAGGAAATATTCTCGGAATTGGACGAAACAAAAGCCAAACCTCCTATTTTTCCGAGGGACACACGGAACCGAAAGGGCAAGCCAGGGGGAGGCCCAGGGCCTCCACACCATAGGCTGGCGCGGCCAAGAGGGGGGCGCGCCGCCATATGGGTGGGCCCCTCGGGCACCCCCTCGTGCCGCCCTTTCGCCTATATATTCCTTCCGTCGCGAAAACCCTAAAATATCAAGTCATATTCCACGAAGAGTTCCGTAGCCGCCGCCATCGCGAAGACAAGTTTCGGGGGACAGAATCTCTGTTCCGGCACGCCGCCGGGACGGGAAATTGCCCCCGGAGTCATCGCCATCGACACCACCGCCATCTTCATCGCCGTTGCTGTCTCCCATGATGAGGAGGGAGTAGTTCTCCCCAGAGGCTGAGGGCTGTACCGGTATCTATGTGGTTCATCTCTCTCTCCCATGGTGTGATCTTTATGTGATCATGAGCTTTTTAATCTAGTTGAATATGTAGATGTTACTCTTGTCTATTATGCACTCTAGAGGTTACTTTAATATGAACTCCGGATTCACTCTCCACGGTGTGATGGTGACAGTGTGCGCATCGTGTGTGATTCCTTTATGACGTTGTGGAGCTTGTTTACTCCGGCTTGAGGTGTGCTTTTGTAGCCCTACACAATGAATGGTGTTTGTTATCCAACAAGAGAGTGTTTGAGAGTAGCATTTATTTATTCAATTATGTGATCATTGTTGAGAGTGTCCACTAGTGAAAGTATGATCCATAGGCCTTGTTTCTAAGCATTGAAACACTGTTTCCAACAAGTTCAGCTACATGTTCGCTTGCTGCCATTTTATTTCAGATTGCAATTACTAATTATAATCATCCATACTACTTGTATTTCACTATCTCTTCGCCGAACTAGTGCACCTATACATCTGACAAGTCTATTAGGTGTGTTGGGGACACAAGAGACTTCTTGTATCTTAATTGCAGGGTTGCTTGAGAGGGATATCTTTGACCTCTACCTCCCTGAGTTCGATAAACTTTGGGTGATTCACTTAAAGAAAACTTGCTGCTGTTCTACAAACCTCTGCTCTTGGAGGCCCAACACTGTCTACAGGAATAGAAGCGTGCGTAGACATCAAGCTATTTTCACGGCGCCGTTGCCGAGGAGGTAAGGTAAAAGGTATTCACATCCTTCGACTACTAAGCTATTTCCTAGCACTGTTGCCGGTGTGTGAGTGCTCGAAGTTATTTCCTTTAGATTCTGCAATTGCATCTTTTTGTTTCTTGTTTTTTATTTTTCACTAGTTAGGCATAATGGAAAACAACAAAAATTTCAGTGAGCTTTTTAATCTTTTTCCTGAGTTAAGACAGGGATTGTTTGATGCGATAATTAAAAAACCTATGGAACCTTATTTGCATGCTAGTAGCAATGTTATTAGTATGAATGCAATTATTGCTAATGCTATGGAAAAGTATAAGCTTGGGGAAGCTAGTTTATATAAAATAATCTTTTTTTGCTACTCAGCTTTGGAAGAAGTGTTTTGCCTTGATAATGCTTTGTCTCCAATATGTGGTAATTCGAATGATGCTTGTGATATTCAAAATCCACCTGTTGAAAGTATTCCTTTTAAAATACCTATGAAAATTGTTGAAAGGGTTATGAATGATCAGTATGTAGGGGATGGATCAGTCCATCCAAGTGTTCACTTGTCTAAATTTACAGAACTTTGTGAGTTATTTGAGATTGCAGGTTTATCAAGAGAAAATGTTATGAGGAAACTATTTCCATTGTCACTTAAGGACAAAGCAAAGGAATGGTATAGGCTGCTGGATGAACAACCGTCGAATTGGAAACAGCTTGAATCTCTCTTTTACTCTAAATTTTATCCTCCTCATGAAGTGCATGTTGATAGGAATTACATTTATAACTTTTATCCTCGTGATGGAGAGAGTATTTCCCAAGCATGGGGGAGATTGAAGTCACTAATGCTCAAATGTCCCATTCATGAGCTCCCCCGTCATGTTATTATTAATAATTTTTATGCAAAGCTTTCAGGACACCACAAGGATTATCTAGATGCCTGTTTGGAGGGATCTTTCACAAGCAAGGAGGTTGAAGCTAGATGGGATCTTATTGAAAGAATTCAAAGCAATACTGAAGATTGGGATAACGACAAAGGTAAAGAATCAGGTATAAACTACGAGTATGATTGCATTAAGTCTTTCGCTCAAACTGCTGATTTTCAAGAGCTTAGTGCTAAATATGGTCTTGATCCTCAAATTATGGTCGATTGCTATAGATCATTTGCTTCTCATAGTAATGTTCCTAAAGAAAATTGGTACATGCATCATGAACCTTTCAAAGACACTTGCATGGAAAATGAAACTGTTATTAATGATTGCAATGAACATGCTCAAACTTCTGAAAATGCTATTTCCTTTAAGCATGTTAATTTTTGTGGAGTTCATAGACCTTGTGAAAAGAATAAAATTGAACAAGAATATTGTATCCATCACAGGAATGAAAAAACTAGAAAGTGGTCTAGGGCTCTAGATGATCTTGGTGAAAAAGTTTGTGCCCTCTATCCTTTTATTTGTGAACTTTGCCATAAAGTGGGTCATTTTAATTTTCAATGCTCCTCCAATGATAATTCGAACCTTATGAGTGCTGCAAATTTGTATTGTGATGATGAAATCACTCCTAATCAGCATGATGAACTTACATTATTTTTGGAGTGTGAAGAGTTATTGAGAAAAACTTCTTTGGTGGATATGAGTGCTCTTGATATTAATAGTGTCCTGCATGGGTGTCTTTCTTATTGCATTGATAATTTCCATACAAATACTTACATACAAAATATTATAGAAGATGACACTTTGCCAAAATATGATAGGATCGTTGTGTGTTTTGAACTTATTAATGAAAGAGAGGTATCCTCCCAAGTTTCTTCTATTGTTTCTGGAAATAAATCAGGTTATGTGGAGAAGCCTCCCTTCAAGCCTCTTCCTCCTAAAGAAGGGAATAAGGAGAAGGAAAAGAAGAAGAAGAAGAAGAAGAAGGGAACGAAGAAGAAGAAGAAGAAGAAGAAGAAGAAGAGGGGGAATAAAAAGAAAGAGGTAACGGCATATCCCCGCGTGTACGAGATAACGATAGGTAATCGTAAGTATGTTGCTCCTAATGATTATTATGATAATGAATCTGAGTACAATGATCTTCCTATGCCCTTTACCTATATTAGTGATCATGATTTGGAAGAGCACACTACTTTTGATATTGAAGATCTCTGGGGAACTAATTCTGAAAATGATGATGTTAATAATTGCCATAGTGTTAGTACTATCCATGTTTCTTCCCATAATGATATAGAAAGCTCTAAGCTTGGGGATGAGGTGTTTGAAAATCCTTTTGTTGCTGATGATTATATGTTTGATACATTTCCATCTAGTAACAATGATGGTATGTTTACAAATGAACACACTGTGGAAGATAACTATTCTATTTCTTATGATGACACTATGCCTCCAATCTTTGACAATTATTATAAAGAATACTATGACACAGGTTATAATTACAGTCATCCTCGGGAAACTTGCTATAGTAATGGAGGGATTACCCAAAACCATCTCTCTAATATGCAGCTTGTCTATCATATTCAAGTTCGTTATGGTGATTGTGATATTTTTAGTCCATCTACTATTGAGGATAAAATTAATTATGATTATTCTATGCCTCCAATTTATGATGATTATAATGATGGATCGATGTGATAGTTTTACTCCCACTATTACTAATAAAATTGATTATGCTTGTGTGGAAAGTAATGATACTTTTATGCATATGAACCATGATAAGAATGTTTTAAGTGATGGTTATATTGTGTATTTCATCAATGATGCTACTAAAAGTTATTATGAGAGAGGGAAACATGGTTATATGCATCTTAATAATATTAAGTTTCCTCTCTTTATGTTGAGAATCTTGAAGTTGCGCTTGTGTTGCCTTCCTATGCTTATTGCATTATGCTTACATGACTTGTTTATTTACAAGATTCCTTTTCATAGGAAGTGGGTTATACTTAAAAGTGTTTCTTATTTGCTTTACATGCTCTCTTTTGTTTCAACTCTTATTTCTTGCGAGAGCATCATTAAAATTACTGAGCCCATCTTAATGGCTATAAAGAAAGCACTTCTTGGGAGATAACCCATGTTTTTATTTTGCTACTATTTTGTTGTGTCTTGGAAGTTGTTACTACTGTAGCAACCTCTACTTATCATGTTTATTTCATTTTTGTGCCAAGTAAAGTCTTTGATAGAGAGTTGATACTAGATTTGGATTTCTGGGCAGAAACAGATTTTTAGCTGTCATGAATTTGAGCTGTTCTCTCTGTAGGAGAATCTAAAAATTCTTCAAAAATTCATGAGTAATCCTCAGATATGTACGAAACTTTCATTCAATTTGAGCTTCTTCATCTGAGCATGTTAAGTGCCTCGAAAAAATTCTTCTTTGCGGACTGTTCTGTTTTGACAGATTCTGCCTTTTATTTCACATTGCCTCCTTTACTGTGTTTGAGTGGATTTCTTTGCTCCATTAAATTTCAGTAGCATTGGGTAATGTCCAGAAGTGTTGGGAATGATTGTGTCCTTGTTGAACATGTAAATTTTTGATTATGCACTAACCCTCTAATGAGATTGTTTTGAGTCTGGTGTGAAGGAAGTTTTCAAGGATCAAGAGAGGAGGATGATATAATATGATCAAGAAGAGTGAAAAGTCTAAGCTTGGGATGCCCCAGTGGTTCATACCTGCATATTTCAAGAAGACTCAAGCATCTAAGCTTGGGGATGCCCAAGGCATCTCCTTCTTCATCAACAATTTATCTGGTCACCTCTAGTGAAACTATATTTTTATGCCGTCACATCTTATGTGCTTTACTTGGAGCGTATGTGTGCTTTTATTTTTGTTTGTGTTTGAATAAATCGGATCCTAGCATGCTTGTGTGGGAGAGAGACACGCTCCGCTTTTTCATTTGAACACTTGTGTTCTTCGTTTTACTTTAATATTCATGGCGAAAGCTGAAAGCCTCAGCATTGATTGTTATTTGGTGGGAAACGAGAAAATGCTTCATGTGGTAGTTGGTATATTGTCTTGAATAATTTGATACTTGGCAATTGTTTTGAGCTCTCAAGTAGATCATGTTTAAGCTCTTGCATCATGTAGTTTAAACCTATTAGTGAAGAACTACCGTAGAGCTTGTTGAAATTTGGTTTGCATGATTGGTCTCTCTAAAGTCTAGATATTTTACTGGTAAAAGTGTTTGAACAACAAGGAAGACAGTGTAGAGTCTTATAATGCTTGCAATATGTTCTTATGTAAGTTTTTCTTGTACTCGGTTCATACTTGTGTTTGCTTCAAACAACCTTGCTAGCCAAATCCTTGTACTGAGAGGGAATGCTTCTCGTGCATCCAAAACCTTGAGCCAAAACTTATGCCATTTGTGTCCACCATAACTACCTACTACGTGGTATTTTTCTGCCATTCCAAAGTAAATTGCTTGCGTGCTACCTTTAAAAATTCCATTCCTTGTCTTTGCAATACATAGCTCATGGGAAAGTAGCCTAAAAAACTATTGTAGTAAAGAATATGTCGCTTATGTATCTTAGTTCTTATAAGTTGCTTGTTGAGCGGTAACCATGTTATCTGGGGACGCCATCAACCTGTCACACCTTTGTTGAATATCATGTGAGTTGCTATGCATGTTCGTCTTATCTGAAGTAAGGGAGATTTGCCATGAGTTAAATGGTTTGAGTATGCATATTGTTAGAGAAGAACATTGGGCCGCCAACCAAAGCCATGTATCATGGTGGAAGTTTCATCTTGGACATTAATCCTCAAATCTCTTATGAGAATATTATCTGTTGTTGAATGCTCAAAGCATTAAAGAGGAGTCCATTATCTGTTTTCTATGTTGTCCCAGTATGGATGTCCTAAAGTTGAGATCTATCAAAATTGAGAGATCAAATGCGATCTATCTCCTTGGACCTTTGTACAGGTGGCATAGAGGTACCCCTTTGTGACACTTGGTTGAAACATATGTAATGCAATGATAATCCATGGAAGTCCGAGCTAACTAGGACAAGGTGCAGGCACTATTAGTATTCGATGCATGAGGCTTGCAACTTATAGGAGGTTTTATGCATAACACATATGAATTATTACTACCGTTGACAAAATTGTTACCATGTGTTCAAAATAAAAAGCTCTAGCACATGAGTAATCCCTACTTCCCTCTGCGAAGGGCCTTTCTTTTACTTTATATTGAGTCAGTTTACCTACTTCTTTCCATCTTAGAAGCAAACACTTGTGTCAACTGTGTGCATTGATCCTTACATACTTGCTTATTTGCATTCATCATATTACTTTGTGTTGACAATTATACATGAGATATACATGTTGAAAGTTGAAAGCAACTGCTGAACTTAAATCTTCCTTTGTGTTGCTTCAAAACCTTCTATTAAGAATCTATTGCTTTATGAGTTAACTCTCATGCAAGACTTGTTGATGCTTGTCTCGAAAGTACTATTCATGAAAAGACTTGGCTATATGATTCAGTTGTTTAGTCATTATCTATTTGTTAACAAACTATAGACCATTGCTTTGAGTCACTTCATTCATCTCATATGCTTTACAATAGTATTGATCAAGATCATGTTGGTAACATGTTACTTCAGAAATTATCCTTTTTTATCGTTTACCTACTCGGGGGCGAGTAGGAACTAAGCTTGGAGATGCTTGATACGTCTCAAACGTATCTATAATTTCTTATGTTCCATGCTAGTTTTATGACAATATCTACATGTTTTATCCATACTTTATATCATTTTGATGCATTTTCTGGTACTAACCTATTAACAAGATGCCGAAGCGCCAGTTCCTGTTTTCTGCTGTTTTTGGTTTCAGAAATCCTACACAGGAAATATTCTCGGAATTGGACGAAACAAAAGCCAAACCTCCTATTTTTCCGAGGGACACACGGAGCCGGAAGGGCAAGCCAGGGGGAGGCCCAGGGCCTCCACACCATAGGCTGGCACGGCCAAGAGGGGGGCACGCTGCCATATGGGGTGGGCCCCTCGGGCACCCCCTCGCGCCGCCCTTTCGCCTATATATTCCTTCCGTCGCGAAAACCCTAAAATATCAAGGCATATTCCACGAAGAGTTCCGTAGCCGCCGCCATCGCGAAGACAAGTTTCGGGGGACAGAATCTCTGTTCCGGCACGCCACCGGGACGGGCAATTGCCCCGGGAGTCATCTCCACCGACACCACCGCCATCTTCATTGCCGTTGCTGTCTCCCATGATGAGGAGGGAGTAGTTCTCCCCCGAGGCTGAGGGCTCTACCGGTATCTATGTGGTTCATCTCTCTCTCCCATGGTGTGATCTTTATGTGATCATGAGCTTTGTAATCTAGTTGAATATGTAGATGTTACTCTTGTCTATTATGCACTCTAGAGGTTACTTTAATATGAACTCCGGATTCACTCTCCACGGTGTGATGGTGACAGTGTGCGCATCGTGTGTGATTCCTTTATGACGTTGTGGAGCTTGTTTACTCTGGCTTGAGGTGTGCTTTTGTAGCCCTACAAAATGAATGGTGTTTGGTATCCAACAAGAGAGTGTTTGAGAGTAGCATTTATTTATTCAATTATGTGATCATTGTTGAGAGTGTCCACTAGTGAAAGTATGATCCCTAGGCCTTGTTTCTAAGCATTGAAACACCGTTTCCAACAAGTTCTGCTACATGTTCGCTTGCTGCCATTTTTATTTCAGATTGCAATTACTACTTATAATCATCCATTTCACTATCTCTTCGCCAAACTAGTGCACCTATACATCTGGCAAGTGTATTAGGTGTGTTGGGGACACAAGAGACTTCTTGTATCTTAATTGCAGGGTTGCTTGAGAGGGATATCTTTGACCTCTACCTCCCTGAGTTAGATAAACCTTGGGTGATTCACTTAAGGGAAACTTGCTGCTGTTCTACAAACCTCTGCTCTTGGAGGCTCAACACTGTCTACAGGAATAGAAGCGTGCGTAGACATCATATACCATGACATATATACATATGTACTGCACCTAACTAAGTATGTAACTATTCAGTAGCTACCCCGGAAAAATTAAAGATACGGTGTGCTCTCATGTGTACCTTGAAGACATCAACATGATGAAGAAATTACGAAGAAATGAGGTGCAAGTTCAAGATGAGCCATCTCGAAGAGATCATATGCTTAAAGCTTGCCATCAATATGGTGATCATGGCTATGTGAAAATATACGAAGAAGTGTATCTCCTATAGTGGAGTATGGGGGAGAAATCCGGAAAACTTCATCTAGAAAGCGCTATCAACAAAGGCATCCCATCTTGTTGCGGTCAAGATCGTCATCATCTAGCTAAAGTGAAATGTGCAAGGTTAATGTTTTATCTTGATAGGATTTCTTTCTAACCGCTCTCGTGGTGTAGTTGGGAGACCGGTTTATAGGATAGTTGGAGGTACTATCAGGAGGGCTCTTGAATGAGTAACTTGATTGTATCGTTCGGATAGAGCTCAAACATTTGTATCCTGGCATCATCTTTCATGGTTTATATTTGAGTCTTATCCACGTGGTATTTTGGATCTTGTGATCATTTCCATGCAAAGATCTATTTCATCAAAAATGGATTTCACATGAATTACGTGTTGCATTTTCGATATTGGAGTTTTGGCCGGTTTTTCGTGTTCGTGTTGAGAGGTTTTACCTATAAATTCATGATAAAATCTACCCCACTTGTTCTTAATGTTTTTACTTCTTATGGGGTAGGTCTTGTCATTATGTTTCCAACAACATTGGTTTCACTTCAAATGGAGTTTAGGACAAATTGGATGACCGGAAGTTCCAGCCATTCCGAACGTTACTACTACCTAGGTGGCTCGACTGCCACCCCCCCCCCCCCATTTTTGGGAGGGCGGTAATTTGGCAGTACTACCGCTACATCTAGAGACGCCCCATTTGCTCTCTCTAATGTCCGGAAGGCTAAAATGTGATTTCCGGATTTTGGCAAGCACTACAGGCCAACGGTAGTTCCGTCCTACTTTCGCCCTAATATCTGCACTATTTCAACTATTCGGCTGCCATGTTTGCTTGGAAAGTACTACCGCCTCAAATGGGCGGAAGCTTCGGCCCTTCGTTTTCCCCACCTAACGGGTCGGTTTTTGGGGTACCTATTTAAGGGGATTTCTTCCCAAATGGTACAAACTTGTGTGATGAGGACATCCCTACCAAACCACTACCTCCGTCATTGCAAGATGAAGATGATGCTGCTATGAAGCTCAAATCCAATGAAGTCAGGATTGGACCCATTACAAGGGCTCGTGCGAAGCTACTTAAGGAGCGGGTGAATTCACTCCTGAATGATACTTTGATCGATGAGAACTTTATACCACCTAAGTCCTTTTACTTATGTATGATCACGTACGAAGATGGAGTAAGCATCGCACGAGGAGAAGAGGAGCAGCTGGACGTGAAGTTGGACATGAAGTTGGACAGGAAGACATCCCATGGACGCGCGAGGGAGGAGAGGGAGGCATGCGCAAGGGAGGAAGACGATGTCCAGGCCGGCGCCACGCCTGGTCCGACCGGCCCCCACGCCGGGTGAGCCCGGCGCCCGCCGGATCCTGCGCTGGTGCCAACCGGGAGGGTGTTCTGTATGTCATCCCGGTGGCCCGGTCATAGGCCGGTCCCTGGCCCGGTCGACCGGCCCTTAGGTCAGCCATGTCCGAGTCAGTCTCGACTAGATTCCAATCTAGGTCGGTTATTATTGTATTTTCTCGACTTCTGGTCGTCCTGGACCCCTATATAAGTGCACAGGACGCTCCCATAATAGCTTTAGACCATGCTTAAGATAAACCCTAGTTCATAGTTGATTGCATTGGCGACAGGGATCGATTGAGAGACTCATCAATATCATACAAGTTATCATCCACTTCATCATTGTGTATCTCCTTTGTGTTCATCGTGTGTTCATCACCACCCCCGTCGCTTACTGAGAAGATCGGGCAACCCCTTATCATCTTGGTATCAGATTTTAGCGTTTCCTCGGTAAGCCATCCACAATTGTCGTCGTGGTGAATAGACAGATGCCATGGGATGGCTTATCTTGGGGCCGAATGGACGCTAGAGGATTCGGGGGAGGGTTTTTGGTATGGACGGAGAGGTTTCCGGATGGATTCCTCAAGAACTTGGCCTTGGCCGAAGGTAGAAGATGATGAAGTCAAGAGCAAAGACAGCACTAGATCTCTCTATTTCTTGATCATATGACCTTACATGTTTCTGTGTACAAGCTTCCTAACCTAGAATCCCGTCGTCAGTTACCCGCGCAAGGGTGTGCCCCCTCTCCTTATATAGGGGAGAGGGTGGCTTACAGGGGAAGAAACCCTCAGAAACCCTAATGGGATCTTTGACTGAACAAACTACTTTACAAAGCTACTTTAGCTACCGGTGATGCCGGTATGCCTTTAATCAGAAGCTGTGACATCCTCCGGCACCTTTTACGTCATCCTTTGCCTTTAGCGTCATGGCTTCGATTAAAGCTGAAGTGCTTCGCTCATCTTTGTCTTCTAGCTACGGGAGAGCATCTTTGACCAGTCTTGCCGACGTGCTACACTGTAGCCTGTTCCGGTAGTTCCGGTATGTTCTTAGCTAGTTCCGGTATCCCCCTCCTGGGATACCGGTATGATTCTCTGAATCAACCTTTGTTATCCGGAATAACACTTAACCGATACTTTGGAGGCTAAAACCATCCGGTTTTGGCATGCCTTTGGCATACCGGGGGTCATCCCCCCGACATTAGTCCTCGGAGCTGGTATAGTCCGGTGGATCCTATCCAACAGACCATGCCAGGTTCTCCTTTCTCAAGGTACCGGTTTAATCCTTCCGGAATCCAGATCAAACTCTTCGGCGTCCTTGCCAAACCTATGTCTCTGTACCGGTTTTCTCCGGCATTTCTTGTCATTAAACTTCTCCTCGACGAAGTCGAGAATATCTCGAGTATTGCGCCTGTCAGTGACATGCGCACTGTGCCTGGCGCGCGACAGTGTCAGTGGTAACTTCGGTTCGTCTTCTGCGCCAGCATTTATGGCGCCGCACCAGATCCGCGCTGCTGTTCCGGATCCGTGTGGCCTTCCCGTCTCTTTGTATTTTTGGCGCGTGTATCTACGCGCCACGTGGCGGCCCACGATCCGAACCGACGCGGCCCAGCGGTTTCCGACCCACTTTTCTTTTTTCCTTTATAAGGGGGAGCGGTTCCTCTTCGTCTTCTCTCCGCATTTGCCCCCTTTCCCAGCGCACAGAGCTCCTCGCCCTCTGCGTTCCAGTCGCCGCCGGTCGCCATCAGAGCACTGCTCCAGACGAACCCGCGTTGTCGCTCCTGCTGCGCCGAAGGTCACCGCCGCGCAGAGAGCCTCTGACACTCCTCCTCCGCCACTGCCTCGAGTTTTCTTCGGCGGCTTCCACCCTTCTCCGTCGCTAGCCCTCGTCGACGACCGCGAGCCCGCGGCGCCTCCGACGAACTTCTTCTTCGCGCTTCCCGCTGCCTCAGGTGAGCACCAATGCCCGTTTGCCCTTTTCTTTCTCGCTTTCCAGTTCTTGGGTCGGTAGGGTATTTACCTCCTCTTTTCCTTTGCTTTTCCTCTTACTCGTAGATCTTCGCGCAAGGCTAGAGTTTGGGGAATCGGTTTTTAGGTAGAATCCGGCATCTTCCGGGAAATGTCTTCCTTGGACTATTCTTCGGACTCCTCTTCCGGTAGCCACCACACTGTAATCCCTTCATCTTCTTCCGGAGGAGCTTCGGCTGAAACGCACTCCGACGGGCTCGGTGCAGGTCTCTCCCAGAGCGAGGCCGGTACCGGTAGCTCGACTCCTGCTACCGGAAACCGAGGAGAAGCCGACAGCTCCAAACAGGGCGCCGGTGTAGATCTGGACTCCTACACGCGAGGAGCCTGGATGGGCTCCGATGTGACCCAGGGGGAAATCGACTGGTTATACCGCTCCCGGAGGATTCCGGAAGAGGTTTGGTGCCGGATCCCCGGCAAGGAGCGCCAGCCCGAGCCTCAGCCGGGTGAGATTGTGGTCTTTGCCGCTCATTTTGAGCGCGGTTTGGGCCTTCCGGCGTCGGATTTCTTCCGGCGCTTTCTCGATTTCTACGAGCTTCAGCCCCACCATCTTCAGGGCAATGCTATCTTTTATCTCTCTTCCTTCACCGTGTTCATGGAGGGATACTGCGGTATCACTCCTTCTGTTGATAATTTCTCTTTCTTTTACTATCTTCGGAAAAATTCTATCCAAGATAGGAAACTTCCTCAGCCCAAACCCTTTGTCCGGTGTGGGGGCTGCATTCTGTCTCCCCGCGCTGGAAGCAACTTCTACAAACTCTCCGGTCTGGACTCTGTCCGGACCTGGCAAAGGACCTTTCTCTACGTTCGGAACGGCGGTCTGGAAGACTTCATTAACCTTCCGGCGTATGTTCCCGGGCCGCCCTCCATGAAGAATTGGCTCCACCATCCCATGGATGACAAGGAGTCCACCCGGATCGCCGGCTTCATTGACATCAACAAGGAGGAGACCAACCTCTGTGCGGAGGATCTAGTCCGCGTCTTCCTCGCGCGCCGGGTGCTGCCCCTTCAGCGGCGCGCCCACAAGATTAGCGAGATGTCGGGGCCAATGGACCCGACAAGGATCACAACCCACCTGCTGAACCCTACTGAGTTGGTCCTTAAGGCCAAGCAGATCTGCCAAAACCCGCTGAGCCCCAGTGGGAAATACGGGCTGGCCCCTTATAGCCGCCGGAACTCTCCTCCGTGGCGAGTAAGACTCTGGGATCTTTGGGAAGCTTTTTCTGTATTACCGTACGTATCTTGCTCTAACATGTTGTCTTTGTATTTCAGAACTTCCGTCGGATCGGCCAGGAGCATCCTGCTTCCTATACGCCGGATCGGGTCTTCGAGGACGACGCCGATGCTGATCCTTACGTCAAGGGAGAGCAGAAGATGGGTCCCACCCACACTCCACGCCCCCGTAAGTTTTCAGGCAAGGGCTCTGATTCGGATGATGAGGTTATCATACTTGAGGTATTTTTCTCTTTGGCCTTCTCATATATTGTCTTTTTGTAGGCACTGCCTCAGCCAGTGCCGACCCACAGGTCTTGGAGCACTCCACCCCACTTCAGGCCGAGGTTGGGGCTGAGTTTCTCGAGAAGCTCATCTCCCAAGGTCGCAAGAACAAAGTGCCCGAGGCCGAGGCTGGCCCCAGCGAGGCTCCTTCCAGCAAACGATCCCGGCAGGAAGTTATTGGCGGGAGGAAAGTCTCCACCAAGCTTCGCCGGTCTCGAGAGATGCCGGTGGCTACCGGGTAAATTCCCGATTTCACTTCCTATTTTTCTTTTGACTCTTTGCTTTTTGGTTTTCTTTTCCCGGTTGCATTTTCTGAACTTTTTTCCTTTTTAATCTTTCTAGGCCTCCCTTGAAGATCTCCAAGAGCGCCTCTGGCATGAAGCCGGAGGCCTCAGGGGACGCCGCCAGGGGCTCCCTGATGTCTACGCACGCTTCTTTTCCTGTAGACAGTGTTGGGCCTCCAAGAGCAGAGGTTTGTAGAACAGCAGCAAGTTTCCCTTAAGTGAATCACCCAAGGTTTATCGAACTCAGGGAGGAAGAGGTCAAAGATATCCCTCTCAAGCAAACCCTGCAATCACGATACAAGAAGTCTCTTGTGTCCCCAACACACCTAATACACTTGTCAGATGTATAGGTGCACTAGTTCGGCGAAGAGATAGTGAAATACAAGTAATATGGATGAATATGAGCAGTAGTAACGGCGCCAGAAAATAGCTTGCTGGCGTGCAGTTGATGGTAGTAATATTGCAGGAAGTAAAGATGCATTAAACCAGTAAATAAGCGATGATTGCAGTATTTGGAAACAAGGCCTAGGGATCATACTTTCACTAGTGGACACTCTCAACATTGATCACATAATAAAACCACTCTACACTCTCTTGTTGGATGATGAACACCATTAATTGTGTAGGGCTACAAGAGCACCTCAATGCCGGAGTTAACAAGCTCCACAACATTCGATGTTCATATTTAAATAACCTTAGAGTGCATGATAGACCAACGCAATTATACCGAGTACTAACATAGCATGCACACCGTCACCGACAGACTATGAAAGGAGGAATAGATCACATCAATACTATCATAGTAATAGTTAACTCCATAATCTACAAGAGATTACAATCATAAACTACGCCAAGTACTACATGATGCACACACTGCCAACATTACATCATGGAGGAGGAATAGAGTACTTTAATAACATCACTAGAGTAGCACATAGATTAATAGTGATACAAAGCTCATCATATGAATCTCAATCATGTAAGGCAGCTCATGAGATCATTGTATTGAAGTACATGGAAGAGAGATTAACCACATAGCTACCGGTACAGCCCTTAGCCTCGATGGAGAACTACTCCCTCCTCATGGGAGACGAGCAGCGTTGATGAAGATGGCGGTGCTTGTCGATGGAGATGCCTTCCGGGGGCACTTCCCCGTCCCGAGGCGTGCCGGAACAGAGACTTCGTCCCCCAGATCTTGGCTTCGCGATGGCGGCGGCTCTGGAAGGTTTCTCGTACCGTGGTTTTTCCGTATCGAAGATTTAGGTCAGGGAGGCTTAAATAGGCGAAGAGGCGGAGTCGGAAGGGCTACGGAGCAGCCAGACAATAGGGGCGCCCCCCCCCTTGGGCCGCGCCGCCACCATGTGTGGGGCCCACCTGGCTCTCCTCTGGCCCCTCTCCGGTGTTCTGGAAGCTTCGTGGAATTATAAGATACTGGGCGCTGATTTCGTCCAATTCCGAGAATATTTCCTTACTAGGATTTCTGAAACAAAAAACAGCAGAAAACAGGAACTGGTACTTCGGCATCTCGTCAATAGGTTAGTTCTGGAAAACGCATAAAATCATCATAAAGTGTGAACAAAACATGTAGGTATTGGCATAAAACAAGCATGGAACATAAGAAATTATAGATACGTTTGAGACGTATAAAGCATCCCCAAGCTTAGTTCCTACTCGCCCTCGAGTAGGTGAACGATAACAAAGATAATTTCTTAAGTGACATGCTATCATAATCTTGATCAATACTATTGTAAAGCATATGAGATGAATGAAGTGATTTAAAGCAATGGTAAAGACAATGAGTAAACAGCTGAATCATATAGCAAAGACTTTTCATGAATAATACTTTCAAGACAAGCATCAATAAGACTTGCATAAGAGTTAACTCATAAAGCAAAAGATTCTTAGTAAAGGCATTGAAGCAACACAAAGGATGATTAAGTTTCAGCAATTGCTTTCAACTTATAACATGTATATCTCATGGATAGTTGTCAACATAAAGCAATATAACAAGTGCAATAAGTAAACATGTAAAAATCAATGCACACAGTTTACACAAGTGTTTGCTTCTGAGATAGAAAGAATAGGTAAACTGACTCAACAATAAAGTAGAAGATAGGCCCTTCGCAGAGGGAAGCATGGATTACTATATTTGTGCTAGAGCTTTTCATTTTGAAAACAAGAAACAATTTTGTCAACGGTAGTAATAAATCATATGTGTTATGTATAAGATATCCTAAAAGTTGCAAGCCTCATGCATAGATTACCAATAGTGCTCGCACCTTGTCCTAATTAGCTTGGATTAACATGGATTATCATTGCATAACATATGTTTCAACCAAGTGTCACAAAGGGGTACCTCTATGCCGCCTGTACAAAGGTCTAAGGAGAAAGATCGCATTGGATTTCTCGCTTTTGATTATTCTCAACTTAGACATCCATACCGGGACAACATAGACAACAGATAATAGACTCCTCTTTAATGCATAAGCATTTAACAACAAATAATATTCTCATAAGAGATTGAGGATTAATTGTCCAAACTGAAACTTCCACCATGAATCATGGCTTTAGTTAGTGGCCCAATGTTTTTCTCTAACAATATGCATACTCAAACCATTTGATCATGAAAATCGCCCTTACTTCAGACAAGACGAACATGCATAGCAACTCACATGATAGTCAACAAAGGTAAAAGTTGATGGCGTCCCCAGAAACATGGTTACCGCTCAACAAGCAACTTATTAAGAAATAAGATACATAGCTACATATTCTTCACCACAATAGTTTTTAAGGCTATTTTCCCATGAGCTATATATTGCAAAGACAAGGAATAGAATTTTTTAAAGGTAGCACTCAAGTAATTTACTTTGGAATGGCAGAAAAATACCATGTAGTAGGTAGGTATGGTGGACACAATTGGCATAGTTTTTGGCTCAAGGATTTGGATGCACGAGAAGAATTCCTCTCAATACAAGGCTAGGCTAGCAAGGTTGTTTGAAGCAAACTCAAGTATAAAACGGTGCAGCAAGACTCACATATGAACATATTGTAAGCATTATAAGACTTTACATTGTCTCCTTGTTGTTCAAACACCTTAACCAGAAAATATCTAGACTCTATAGAAACCAGTCATGCAAACCAAATTTTAACAAGCTCTATGTAGTTCTTCATTAATAGGTGCAAAGTACATGATGCAAGAGCTTAAACATGATCTATATGAGCACAACAATTGCCAAGTATCACATTATTCAAGACATTATACCAATTACCACATGCAACATTTTCTGTTTCCAACCATATAACAATTAACGAAGCAGTTTCAACCTTCGCCATGAACATTAAGAATAAAGCTAAGAACACTAGTGTTCATATGAACGAGCGGAGCGTGTCTCTCTCCCACACAAGCATGAATTTATTCAGAGAATGAAAATAACAAAACGAAAATAAAAGCACACAGATGCTCCAAGTAAAGCACATAAGATGTGACGGAATAAAAATATAGTTTCACTAGAGGTGACCTGATAAGTTGTCGATGAAGAAGAGATGCCTTGGGCATCCCAAAGATTAGATGCTTGAGTCTTCTTAAAATATGCAGGGATGAACCACGGGGGCATCCCCAATCTTAGACTGTTCACTCTTCTTGACTCATATTGTATCATCCTCCTCTCTTGACCCTTGAAAACTTCCTCCACACCAAACTCAAAACAATCTCATTAGAGGGTTAGTGCATAATTGAAAATTCATATATTCAGAGGTGACACAATCATTCTTAACACTTCTGGACATTGCACAAAGCTACTGAAAGTTAATGGAACAAAGAAATCCATCCAACACAGCAAAAGAGGCAATGCGAAATAAAAGGCAGAATCTGTCAAAACAGAACAGTCCGTAAAGACGAATTTTTTTGAGGCAACAGACTTGCTCAGATGAAAATACTCAAATTGAATGAAAGTTGCGTACATATCTGAGGATCACTCACGTAAATTGGCAGATTTTTCTAAATTTTCTACAGCAGGGGCGGCTCAATTTCGTGACAGCAAGAAATCTGTTCCTGCGCAGTAATCCAAATCTAGTATTGACTTTACTATCAAAGACTTACTTGGCACAACAATGCAATAAAATAAAGATAAGGAGAGGTTGCTACAGTAGTAACAACTTCCAAGACTCAAATATAAAATAAAATTGCTGTAGTAAAATAAAAACATGGGTTATCTCCCAAGAAGTGCTTTCTTTATAGCCATTAAGATGGGCTCAGCAGTTTTAATGATACACTCCCAAGAAATAAAAGTTGAAGCAAAAGAGAGCATCAAGAAGAAAATTCAAAACAAATTTAAGCCTAACCCACTTCCTATGAAAAGGAATCTTGTAAATAAACAAGTCATGTAGGCATAATGCAACAAGCATAGAAAAACTAGACAAGCGCAACTTCAAGATTTTCAGCATATAGAGAGGTGTTTTAGTAACATGAAAACGTCTACAACCATATTTTCCTCTCTCATAATGATTTTCAGTAGCATCATGAACAAACTCAACAATATAACTATCAAATGAAACATTCTTATCATAAGTCTCATGCATAAAATTATTACTACTCCCAACATAAGCATAGTCATTCTTATTAATTGTAGTGAGAGCAAATTCAACAAGGCATATTGTAATCATAATTAAATTTATCCTTCATAGTAGGCGGCACCAGAAGACCACTATCATTATAATCATCATAAATAGAAGGCAAAGTATCATCAAAGAAAATTTTCTCCTCAATGCTTGGGGGACTAAAAATATCATGCTCATCAAAACCAGCTTCCCCAAGCTTAGAACTTTCTATATCATTATCAACAATGGTGTTCAAAGCGTTCATACTAATATTACTACCAGCATGCAAATAAGGTTCCATAGGTTTTTAAATTTTCGCATCAAACAATCCATGTCTTAACTCAGGAAATAGAATAAAAAGCTCATTATTGTTTTCCATTATGCCTTACTAGTGTTTAATAAGAAACAAAAAGATGCAATTGCAGGATCTAAAGGAAATAGCTTCGAGCACTCACACACCGGCAACAGTGCTAGGAAATAGCTTAGAAGTCGGAGGATGTGGATACCTTTTACCTTACCTCCCCAGCAACGGCGCTAGAAAATAGCTTGATGTCTACGCACGCTTCTTTTCCCGTAGACGTGTGTTGGGCCTCCAAGAGCAAGAGGTTTGTAGAACGAGCAGCAAGTTTCCCTTAAGTGAATCACCCAAGGTTTATCGAACTCGGGGAGGAAGAGGTCAAAGATATCCCTCTCAAGCAACCCTGCAATCACGATACAAGAAGTCTCTTGTGTCCCCAACACACCTAATACACTTGTCAGATGTATAGGTGCACTAGTTCGGCGAAGAGATAGTGAAATACAAGTAATATGGATGAATATGAGCAGTAGTAACGGCGCTAGAAAATAGCTTGCTGGCGTGCGGTTGATGGTAGTAATATTGCAGGAAGTAAAGATGCAATAAAACAAGAATAAGCGATGA
>NC_061510.1:368976007-369125471 GCF_022539505.1 Lolium rigidum
CGCTATAAATTTGGCTTTCACAAAACATATTACAAATGCTCTCATAAAAGCTAGAGAAGAGAAACTAAAACTTGAAACTTCTATTCCTAGAAAGCTAGAGGATGGTTGGGAGCCCATCATTAAAATGAGAATCAAAGATTTTGATTGTAATGCCTTATGTGATCTTGGTGCAAGTATTTCGTTATGCCTAAAAAGTCTATGATATGCTTGACTTGCCACCATTGAAGAATTGTTATCTGGATGTTAATCTCGCTGATAATGCTAAAAAGAAACCTTTGGGGAAGGTTGATAATGTTCATATTATGGTTAACAATAACCTTGTCCCCGTTGATTTTGTTGTCTTGGATATTGAATGCAATGCATCTTGCCCCATTATATTGGGAAGACCTTTTCTCCGAACCGTTGGTGCTACTATTGATATGAAGGAAGGTAATATTAAATATCAATTTCCTCTCAAGAAAGGTATGGAACACTTCCCTAGAAAGAGAATGAAGTTACCTTATGATTCTATCATTAGAACAAATTATGATGTTGATGCTTCGTCTCTTGATGTTACTTGAGTCACACTTTCTGCGCCTAGCTGAAAGGCGTTAAAGAAAAGCGCTTATGGGAGACAACCCATGTTTTTTACTCCAGTATTTTTGTTTTATATTTGTGTCTTGGAAGTTGTTTACTACTGTAGCAACCTCTCCTTATCTTAGTTTTATGTTTTGTTGTGCCAAGTAAAGTCTTTGATAGAAAAGTAAGTACTAGATTTGGATTATCTGCACAGTTCCGCATTTCTTTGCTGTCACGAATCTGGGTCTATCTCCCCGTAGGTAGCTCAGAAAATTAAGCCAATTTACGAGCATGATCCTCAGATATGTACGCAACTTTCATTCAATTTGAGCATTTTCGTTTGAGCAAGTCTGGTGGCCTAATAAAATCCATCTTTACGGACTATTCTGTTTTGACAGATTCTGTCTTTTATTACGCATTGCCTCTTTTGCTATGTTGGATGAATTTCTTTGATCCATTAATGTCCAAGTAGCTTTATGCAATGTCCAGAAGTGTTAAGAATGATTGTGTCACCTCTGAACATGTGAATTTTTATTATGCACTAACCCTCTAATGAGTTGTTTCGAGTTTGGTGTGGAGGAAGTTTTCAAGGATCAAGAGAGGAGTATGATGCAATATGATCAAGGAGAGTGAAAGCTCTGAGCTTGGGGATGCCCCGGTGGTTCACCCCTGCATATTATAAGAAGACTCAAGCGTCTAAGCTTGGGGATGCCCAAGGCATCCCCTTCTTCATCGACAACATTATCAGTTCCTCCCCGAAACTATATTTTTATTCCGTCACATCTTATGTACTTTGCTTGGAGCGTCGGTTTGTTTTTGTTTTTTGTTTTGTTTGAATAAAGTTGGATCCTAGCATTCACTTTATGGGAGAGAGACACGCTCCGCTGTAGCATATGGACAAATATGTCCTTAGGCTCTACTCATAGTATTCATGGCGAAGTTTCATATTCGTTAAATTGTTATATGGTTGGAATTGGAAAATGATACATGTAGTAAATTGCTATAATGTCTTGGATAATTTGATACTTGGCAATTGTTGTGCTCATGTTTAAGCTCTTGCATCATATACTTTGCACCCATTAATGAAGAAATACTTAGAGCTTGCTAATTTGGTTTGCATATTTGGTTTCTCTAGAGTCTAGATAACATCTAGTATTGAGTTTTGAACAACAAGGAAGATGGTATGGAGTCTTATAATGTTTACCATATGTATTTTATGTGAGTTTTGCTGTACCGTTCATCCTTGTGTTTGTTTCAAATAACCTTGCTAGCCTAAACCTTGTATCGAGAGGGAATACTTCTCATGCATCCAAAATCCTTGAGCCAACCACTATGCCATTTGTGTCCACCATACCTACCTACTACATGGTATTTATCCGCCATTCCAAAGTAAATTGCTTGAGTGCTACCTTTAAAATTCCATCATTCACCTTCGCAATATATAGCTCATGGGACAAATAGCTTAAAAACTATTGTGGTATTGAATATGTACTTATGCACTTTATCTCTTATTAAGTTGCTTGTTGAGCGATAACCATGTTTCTGGGACGCCATCAACTATTCTTTGTTGAATATCATGTGAGTTGCTATGCATGTCCGTCTTGTCTGAAGCAAGAGAGATCTACCACCTTCATGGTTGGAGCATGTATATTGTTAGAGAAGAACTTTGGGCCGCTAACTAAAGCCATGATTCATGGTGGAAGTTTCAGCTTTTGGACACATATCCTCAATCTCATATGAGAATAATAATTGTTGCCACATGCTTATGCATTAAAGAGGAGTCCATTATCTGTTGTCCATGTTGTCCCGGTATGGATGTCTAAGTTGAGAATAATCAAAAGCGAGAAATCCAAAATGCGAGCTTTCTCCTTAGACCTTTGTACAAGCGGCATGGAGGTACCCCATTGTGACACTTGGTCAAAACATGTGCATTGCAAAGATCCGGTAGTCCAAGTTAATTAGGACAAGGTGCGGGCACTATTAGTATACTATGCATGAGACTTGCAACTTGTAAGATATAATTTACATAACTCATATGCTTTATTACTACCGTTGACAAAATTGTTTCATGTTTTCAAAATAAAAGCTCTAGCACAAATATAGCAATCGATGCTTTCCTCTTTGAAGGACCATTCTCTTTACTTTTATGTTGAGTCAGCTTCACCTATTTCTCTCCACCTCAAGAAGCAAACACTTGTGTGAACTGTGCATTGATTCCTACATATTTGCATATTGTACTTGTTATATTACTCTATGTTGACAATTATCCATGAGATATACATGTTACAAGTTGAAAGCAACCGCTGAAACTTAATCTTCCTTTGTGTTGCTTCAATGCCTTTACTTTGATTTATTGCTTTATGAGTGAACTCTTATGCAAGACTTATTAATACTTGTCTTGAAGTACTATTCATGAAAAGTCTTTGCTATATGATTCACCTTGTTTACTCATGTCATTATCATTGTTTTGATCGCTGCATCCACTACATATGTTTACAAATAGTATGATCAAGGTTATGATGGCATATCACTTCAGAAATTATCTTTGTTATCGTTTTACCTCGCTCGGGACGAGCAGAACTAAGCTTGGGGATGCTTGATACGTCTCCGACGTATCGATAATTTCTTATGTTCTATGCCATATTATTGATGATACCTACATGTTTTATGCACACTTTATGTCATATTCGTGCATTTTCCGGAACTAACCTATTAACAAGATGCCGAAGTGCCGTTCCTCGTTTTCTCGCTGTTTTTGGTTTCGAAATCCTAGTAACGAAATATTCTCGGAATTGGACGAAACGAAGACCCGTGGGCCTATTTTTCCACGGAGCTTCCGGAAGACCGGAGAACATTCGAAGTGGGGCCACGAGGTGGCGACACCACGTGGCGGCGCGGCCCAGGGGGGGCCCGCGCCGCCCTGTGGTGTGGGCCCCTCGTCTGGCCCCCGACTCTGCCCTTCCGCCTACTTAAAGCCTCCGTCGCGAAACCCCTGATGCGAAAAACCACGATCCGGAAAACCTACCAGAGACGCCGCCGCCGCCGATCCCATCTCGGGGGATTCTGGAGATCTCCTCCGGCACCCTGCCGGAGAGGGGATTCATCTCCCGGAGGACTCTACACCGCCATGGTCGCCTCCGGAGTGATGAGTGAGTAGTTCACCCCCGTACTATGGGTCCATAGCAGTAGCTAGATGGTTGTCTTCTCCTCATTGTGCTTCATTGTTAGATCTTGTGAGCTGCCTAACATGATCAAGATCATCTATCTGTAATACTCTATGTTGTGTTTGTCGGGATCCGATGGATAGAGAATACCATGTCATGTTAATTATCAAGTTATTATACATGTGTTGTTTATGATCTTGCATGCTCTCCGTTTCTAGTAGAGGCTCTGGCCAAGTTTTTACTTTTAACTCCAAGAGGGAGTACTTATGCTCGATAGTGGGTTCATGCCCGCATTGACACTGGGACAGATGACAGAAAGTTCTAAGGTTGTGTTGTGCTCGTTGCCACTAGGGATAAAACATTGGCGCTATGTCCGAGGATGTAGTTGTTGATTACATTACGCACCATACTTAATGCAATTGTCTCGTTGCTTTGCAACTTAATACCGGAGGGGTTCGGATGATAACTCTGAAGGTGGACTTTTTAGGCATAGATGCGATTGGATGGCGGTCTATGTACTTTGTCGTAATGCCCAATTAAATCTCACTATACTTATCATGTCATGTATGTGCATTGTTATGCCCTCTCTATTTGTCAATTGCCCGACTGTAATTTGTTCACCCAACATGCTTTTATCTTATGGGAGAGACACCTCTAGTGAACTCGTGGACCCCGGTCCATTCTTTAATACCGAAATACAAATCTGCTGCAATACTTGTTTTTACTATTTTCTCTCGCAAACAATCATCTTCCACACAATACGGTTAATCCTTTGTTACGAGCAAGCCGGTGAGATTGACAACCTCACTGTTTCGTTGGGGCAAAGTACTTTGGTTGTGTTGTGCAGGTTCCACGTTGGCGCCGGAATCTCCGGTGTTGCGCCGCACTACATCCCGCCGCCATCAACCTTCAACGTGCTTCTTGGCTCCTCCCGGTTCGATAAACCTTGGTTTCTTTCGAGGGAAAACTTGCTGCTGTGCGCATCATACCTTCCTCTTGGGGTTGCCCAACGAACGTGTGAAATACACGCCATCGACTAGCCGCATCCTTCTTCTTTTGTTTGCATTTCAGGCGGTTGCCGATTGTTGGCAATCGGCTCATTCCTGAATCCCGGCAGTGTCCGAAGAAGGGGCAGTCCCAGTGCTCTATCCTCGTCGTCTTGCTCCCTTGACTTTTCCTTGGCGTGGCGCTCATATCGCTCCTCGTCGCGATCATGCCGACGACGTCTCCTCGTCGTCCCTAGCCGGACGATCCTTTTCATCATCGTCGTTGTATCGTCGGCGTTGGTCATACCGACTCACATACTTGTTGAGGAGGTGATCGGAGAGAGGTCGCCGATATCTTATGTTCTTCACTTCTCCTCTCGTGACGTAGCGCTTGCCGTCGTGGCGGAGCCGATCGCGTGAAGCGGCTTCCTCCGTGTCTTTGCTATGAGAGCAGCTGCCCTCATCCCCGTCCTTACCGCAGTGGTGCCCGGGTCCCACCATGTTGATATTGCACGAGAAATCTAGCCGGCACCCTCCATGGTAAGTATACTCCACCATATTAACGGCGGGGAAGGGGTGTGTGTCGACCTTCATGGCGTACTCGGTTGAAAATTAGCCGCCCTTTTTCTATCGCCATTTGGATCTCGCCGACGCCACACCCTGTAGTCGTTAGTGGTGTGGGTGAACGTGTTATGCCACTTGCGAGATGGCTTTCCGTTCAGCTCCCGCACCGTGGGGATCTTGTGGCCTTCGGGCACCTTCAGCCGCTTCTCCGTGAGTAAGAGGTCGAAAATCTGCTCAGCTTTGGTCACGTCGAAGTCGAACCCTTTTGGAGGGCCTTGTGGCTTAACCCACTTGCAGGACACGGGGCCTCGCCGCCCGAGTCCATTCAGCCACCGCTACCTCTCGATCTCCCGCAGCACCTTCATCCTCGTCTCGCCTCAACCGGGACCACCGCACGCTTGAATTTGTCCTGGTAAACATCCGGGTGGCGCCTGTTCATATGCTGACAGCTTCCGCACCATGTGCGCCAATGAAGGGTAGTCTCGCTTGGGAGGCCACGTCCTTGATCGATGATGAGAGACCCACCACCGCCAACTCGATCGCTTCTTTTCACTTACGTGAACCGAATAGCATCGGTTCCTAATGGTCCTGAAGCGTTGGATGTATTCTCGACACTCGTTTCCCCGCGCTTCGTCGTACTTGTGCTAGATCGGCAATACCAGCCCCGGAAGCCTCCGAGTGATACTCGTATGTGGAATTGCTCTTCCAATCGCTTCCAAGTCCGGATCGAGTTCGGTGGCAGCGATGTGTACCACCCGAAAGCCGATCCTGTGAGGGATTGTGCGAAGAACCTCACACGCAGCTCGTCTGATGCTGAGATCGTGCCCAGCTGTGCCAAATATCGGCTCACATGCTCGATGGAGCTGGAACCATCCGATCCACTAAACTTTGTAAAGTCAGGGAGCCGATATTTGGGTGGTAGCGGGATCAATTCGTACTCGTTGGGGTACGGCTTGGTATAGCCGAATGTCTTCCTTTTCGGCATCATGCCGAACCGATCTTTCGAATTGTACAAATCTGATCCGCGGTGATGGCCGAAGGTGTCGAACCCCGAAGATTCGCCGGGGTGGCATACTTAGCCAGCCATGCTTGCTTTTCCGGCTTCCGAGCCAACCGTAGGAGCTGAGCTCCGGAGGTTTGTCGGAGTGGCGTACTTAGCTAACCACGTTTGCTTCTCAAGATCTGCTCCCGACGTTCCTCCTCGCTGTTCCGGAGACCCCGCTGTTGCAGCTCGGTTCGAGAGTGCCCGTGCACTGCGAGTCAGCACGTATGCGCACGTGTATCCGTGCGGGATCTCCTTGGGCGCCTCAGGTAGGAATTGGTAGTCACTAGGGTCACCACCAATCTTGTAGACGACGTATGCCGATGAGTTCGGCACTTCTGGTGCTGCCAACGCGAATGGCAGCGGTGGACGGGACTAGAGTGGCATCTCTCCTTTGTAAGTCCCCAGAGCTGGTCCCGACGGAGAATACCGATGGCTCATGATTTCCTGGATCACGCGCAGAGCGACATGCTCCAAAGTGTTCACCAGGCTCTCAGAGTGGCGGTGCAGCGAATGAGCCACCATGAAGTTGATCTCCGACGCAGCCGACTCGGTGCGTTCTTCTGACGGGGCGGACAGGTCCACTCCATCGAGCGCACCTTCAGGTGAGAACCCCTTCCACCTGATGCCATGGGAGCGGGTTCTGTGGAAAGAGCCGATGAGGTCGGCTTCGAGGACTACCTTGATCTCGTCATGCTTCTTCTTGAGCTCGTCAGTCAGATCCTAGTACTTGACCGAAGTGCTTTCCGCCATCTCGGATGTAGATGGCGATGCGGTGGATGTCGAAGATGGTCCCACCGGGCGTGCCAGAATGTGTTGCGGTCAGAAACCCACCGGCGAGCAGCGACTGGCAACACCGTAGAGCCGAGAATCTCCCGAGATCGCGGCTGGCCCCGGTCCCTCCGAGCGACGGCCCGCAAAGCCTTTTGGTCACACGTCCGATGTCGTCGCAAGGGCGTGCCACCCGACCTATACCCGGTCGGGGAAGGTGTTGGATGATGCCTCGCTTAGTTTCCTGCATGGCATACACGTAAACGTTAAATACGAGCCTCGATCGGCTCTCAGGTTGTCTCGTGAATCGGCTCAAAGAGCCGATCCACCCATGATTCGTACGAGGTGTACGAATATATGGTGGTCCTGCTTGATCAAGATAAAGTTAAAGCGATCTACGACGATTTAGGGTTTTCACCGCATAATCGGATCATCCTACTCACGATTGGGCCTCGCGCTCGCGTACGGTGATCGTAAGCCGATCCTAGACAGGGCCTAAAAACCAACACGAGGTTGATCCCCGGAACATCCTGTCTAGGGCTAGCAAACTACACCCTACACGCCGCTGGATCCTCCAACCCTTTGTAAGGCCTAACTATTGCGGATATTAAACTAATCCGAACAAGGAGCAACCGTAACGGATCGGATCTACTAAACAATGATCAAGCGGGGTGCCGCCCCTACACCTAAGATAGGTGTAAGGGCGGCTAGAGGTATAAGGGTTGCACTACGATAGCATATGATACGAAGAACAATGCTAACCCTAACACATCTAAGATAACTACGTTGCTCGCCATCAAAAAGGCTTCGAGACGAGCAACGCATGAACAACGTAATAAGCTTGTGCTGCCTAGATCGCAAGATGCGATCTAGGCAACGATGGTGCTTACCGGAAGAAACCCTCGAGACGAAAGAGTTGGCGATGCGCCGAGATTGATTTGTGTTGAACGTTGGTTGTTTATTTCATAAACCCTAGATACATATTTATAGTCCGTAGACTTTCTAACGTGGGAATAATCCCAACCGTGCACGAGGCAAACTCTAACTAACCGACACGTAATCTACTATGTTACAGATACAAGGGCAAACTAGCCCAAACTTTGCATATAAGGCCGATTCATGTATTCCTTCTATATATATTCTTCAAGCCCATCTCCAATCGCGGCCCACCTCTGATTCGGTCAAATTCTGGTGATAACAGATACTGGGCGTTGATTTCGTCCAATTCCGAGAATATTTCCTTACTAGGATTTCTGAAACAAAAACAGCAGAAAACAGGAACTGGCACTTCGGCATCTCGTCAATAGGTTAGTTCCGGAAAACGCATAAAATCATCATAAAGTGTGAACAAAACATGTAGGTATTGTCATAAAACAAGCATGGAACATAAGAAATTATAGATACGTTTGAGACGTATCACTCCCCTCCTCCTCAGCAAAGTCCGGTACCATCTGGTGCCGGCAACCTCTCTGCCTCCCCTCTGGGGGGGCAACACAAGTTCGGGGCGCGCAGCCCCAAAACCTTCTGATCACCGCGCGGAGGAGGACTCTGTCCCTCCTCCAGAAACACAAGACACCGGCGCGAGCAACATTGGCGCCGGCACCAAAATGCCGGGCAGGCGGAACCTCTGGTTCCTCCTGTCCCGAAGAAGAAGAAGAAGAAGACTTCCGCTTCCTCCCCCTCGAAGGCCGTTCCGGATTCTTCCGAGCCGGCTAGCTCCACTCCGGCAAAGGACGCTACCGAAGCTCCTGCACCAACAAGGACCAAAACAACTCCTCCTCCGGCAACCTCTACTGGGAAGCCGGTTTCTGCCAAGCCCACGCCACCAGAGGGCGACAAGCTCACTGCCCAGCAATTTGCTGCGGTGGTGACTACGGCCACGGATCCCTCTTCCGGTTCGCGGACGATGGTTCTGCATACCGGCCGTGCCACCGTGGTGGCCTCCGAGGCGGCCTCCGCCCAGATTGGCCGGATTACCGAGTTCCAACGCCAAGGAGTTGACCTGGGCCACCTGCTCGATTACGCTGAGAAGTGGAATCAGGCAGATCTGACGCCGGCGACGCGGGCCTCGGCAAGGACAAGCTTCCGGTGGTCGACCCCTCCGGCCCCCGCAGCACCGTCCAACACTTTGGCCGGCTGCGGCGTGCTGCCAAGGAGTTTGACAACGCCTGGCACGATGCCAGCAGCAACGTGACGGTAAGCTGCAAAACCTCAATCTCTTTTACATTCTTGCCGGTTTTCTTTCCAAGCTCTGAAGATTATGTATATCCTCCCAGTCCCCGAGTTTCGGGTTGAGAACGTAGTTCTTAGCGCGAAACTTAGTTTGGAACATACAAAACCGGCATAGCCAGTCCCCGAGTTTCGGGTTGAGATCACAGCACTTAGCGCGAAACTTGTTTTCCTTGCCGGCATTTTTTTACCTAAAGCTTCTTTAACTGGAACAGGGCACGCTGGACACCCGGAAGCAGCTCTTTGAGGAGCTGTTGTGGGAGCACCGGGAGCTGTCCGAGGCTCACGGCAAGTGCCAAGGTTAGCTCCTCGTCTCCGGCTTCTTTTTACCGGTTGCTCTTTCTTTTTATTTCCTAACTTTTTTGCATTTCAGCGCTTCCGGAAGTCTCCTTCGAGGCTCTCTCCGCCGAGCTTACCGCGCTCAAGGGTATCATTCCTTGCTTTTACTTATTTGGCATGTTTCGTCACACCGGATTTCTCTTTGCTAACAAAGCTCTTTCGGATGTCAGCCGAAAAGGAGCAGCTCACCACCGCGCACCGCGAGATGAAGGAGCAGGCGATGCAGGCTGGGCTCCGGCACGCGCGGGAGCTCGAGGAGGTCAAGGCCGCAGCAGAGGCGAAATTAGATGAAGCCCTCAAGGAGTACACGAACTCCACTGCTGTGCTGCGGACGGAGCTGGAGGAAGAAGCTGCCGCGCGGAAGGCTGCGCAGGACAAGATCGCCCAGCTCACCGCTGATCAAGCCGACTATGAGCAGATGGTGATGCAGATCGACTCCCTCGCCTGCAGTAAGTGATTCCTCTCTTTTTTCTCCTGCTTAGAAGCTTTTACTTTATGCAGGTATGTTCTCACACCGGTTGCTCTTTCTTCTCTTTTTCTTTGTAGGGATCTTCCTGGACTCCCAGAGGCATGCGGTTGCCAAGGTCACAGAGCACATGGCCAAGCAAACTTTGCCAAGCCCAGATGCGCCCTGGGACGGCTACGACTATCTGGTCGCGCTCTCCACCCGGATCCAGCACATGCGATCCGTCGACCGGCACATGAACGATCTTCCGGATGCTGCGCTCCAAATCTTCAAAGTGATGTGGCCTGGGGAGCCGGTGCCTGAGAACGTCACGCTGGTTGCTGAGCGTCTGAAGGAAGCAGGCCGGAGGATCCGCGAGTGGAGGTGCTCAGCTGCTCGTGCCGGAGCGGATGCGGCGCTGCGCATCGCATGCTCCTGGTATGATGACCTGGACCTGGACGCCTTCCACGCCCTTCGTGGCGACTCGCCTGCTGATAAGGATCCGGTTCGCGTCGCCAAGCGCCAGGACCGCGCCTACCACATCGCCGAGTTCGCCCACGTGCGCACCTTCATCCCTCCTCCTCCCGACGTCAAGGACGCAATTTCCGACGACGAAGGAGTCGAGGACGAGGAGGATGAGGACGCCGAAGAGGACGCGGTTGATCCGGAAGAAGGCGTTGCTCCCCCGGAAGCCCCTGAGGCCGGTGCTTAGCTCCCCGTTGCCTGAATCGCCTGTTTGCTGTTATCAGACCTGTTGCCTCAAAGACTTAAGTTCGTTAAATTTCACCCCAGTATGCCGGGGTTCATGGTGTAAGATAACACTCAGCATTTCTTTTGCTTGCGCTACAATCATGCTTATGCCGGAATACTATACCGGTAACCACTTAAGTTAAGTTTTATGTGCTAGCTTAGCATTTTGCATATCGTTTGCTTTGATCTTGCACTGTGAAGATTCCGGAATTGTTTCGGCATCCAGTCCGATGCACACTTGGTTCTTTTGCTTTGCCTCTGCCTACCTCTCTGGGTTTTTTTGGCGTATGAGTCACAAAGTTCTTTCGCCAAGCAAGCACTTTCTTGAACTTAGAAATAATTCGAAATTTTCACAAAAAACCGGTACAACCGGGGTTAGTTATATTTTTCCGGATTGATTGTTCCCATTCATCCTCTTCGTGTTTCACGTGCTTAATTCCTACCGGTTTATCTTGCTTGACATGAAGCCGGTTTGCGGACAACAGCAAAGTCGAAGACTCCGGTTGGTTTAGCACGTTACTAAACCGGAAAGAAAAAATGTTCACAAAGCAACTGGTGAACTGAAAAAATAAACACATTACATGCAATTTCTGGTAGAGGCAGTCCCCGAGATTCATTCGAGGTGCCGGCATCTTTATTCATAGTATTTAAGGTACAAAAAAGAACCTCTTACAGCACAACTTCAGGAATAGAAAGGACGCAGTAGTGCTATGTTCCATGGGCGCTTGGTTTCCTCTTCGGACTGTCCGCCTTGCCTTTCTTTGATTCCTGTGCATCGATTAGGTAGTAGGCATCATTGTGCAGAGCCTTGCTCACAATGAAAGGTCCTTCCCACGGAGGTGAGAGCTTGTGGCGTCCCTCAGTGCGCTGCACTAGGCGTAACACCAAATCTCCTTCCCGGAAAACCCTCGGGTTAACCTTCCGGCTATGATAGCGCCTGAGGTTCTGCTGGTATATGGCTGTTCTTGCCAAAGCCAGCTCTCTTGCTTCTTCTAGCAAGTCCACATCGTTTTCTCTGGCCTCTTTTACCTCTTCTTCGGTACAGAGTTGAACCCTTGGTGAATCATGAATGATATCGGTTGGGATTACGGCTTCCGCCCCATAAACCATGAAGAACGGGGTGTATCCGGTAGACCGATTCGGCGTTGTTCGAATGCTCCACAGCACGGATGGTAGCTCATCTACCAACATCCTGGTGACTTTTCAAGCGGTTCGATCAGCCTTGGCTTGATACCGGAAAGCACCAGAGCATTTGTCCTTTCAACCTGGCCATTGCCTTGCGGGTGTGCTACGGAGCACAAATCCAACTGGATATTGTTATCCTCACAAAACCTTTTGAACTCACCTTGAGCAAAGCTTGTGCCATTGTCAGTGATGATGCCATGCGGGTATCCATACCGCAAGATCACATCTTTTAAGAATTTCACAGCCGTATGCCCATCACACTTTGCGATAGGCTTCACTTCCAACCATTTGGTGAACTTATCAACCATCACCAGTACATGTGTCATATTTCCCCTTGCGGTTTTAAATGGACCAACCATATCAAGGCACCAAACAGCAAATGGCCAAGTCAATGGTATAGTTTTGAGACCAGACGCTGGGGTATGATTTTGCTTGGCGTACCGCTGGCAGCCGTTGCACTTTCGTACCAAATCCTCTGCATTTTCCAAAGCTGTGGGCCAATAGAACTCATGCCGGAAGACTTTTGCCACCAGAGCCCTTGACGAAGCATGGTTCCCACATTCTCCTTGGTGAATCTCCACCAGCATTTCTTTTCCTTCTTCCAGCTCCACGCATCTCTGGAGGACACCGGTAACACTTCTTTTGTATACCTCACCATTAATGATAGTGTAGGCCTTGGACCTTCTCTGGATCCTTCTCGATTCGTTTTCGTCACCCGGCAAGGTGCCGTTAATTAGGAATTCCTTAATAGGTTCAACCCAAGTTGGTGCTTCCCGGACTAGGAATACCGGTACGTCTACCTCCATACTGTCCACCAGCATAGCTTCTTCCGGTTTTGACACTGCAGTCCCCGGGTTTACCGGAACAGTCCCCGGGTTTCCTTCGTCAATGTCCATCGGCACAACGTGTGACTCTGGTACAAAAATTGACTCTGATTCTGGACTCGGTTTAATCGATGGTGTCCTTAGGTGGGCCAAAGCCACTCCGGGAGGAATTTCCTGCCGGGAGGAACCTAGCTTGGAAAGCGTATCCGCGGCTTCATTTTCCGCCCGCGTCACATGGTGAAACTCACATCCTTCGAAGAAGCCGGCAATCTTTTGCACGTGAAACCGGTATGAGGCCATGTTGGCATCTTTTGCGTCCCAATCTCCGGAACACTGCTGCACCACAAGGTCTGAATCACCATATCAAATGATCCGGTGCGCACCAATTTCTTTTGCGACCATGAGCCCATGGATCAAAGCCTCGTACTCAGCGACATTGTTTGATGCCCTGAAGTGCACTTGGAGAACATACCGGAGATGATCTCCCTTAGGCGAGGTAAGAACCACACCGGCTCCTAGACCCTCCTTGAGTTTAGATCCGTCGAAGTGCATCTTCCAATACTCTACCTTGTGTTTTGGCTGTTTGTATTGCATTTCCGCCCAATCAACCAAGAAATTAGCTAAACCTTGTGATTTTATGGCGTCTCTTCTTTCGTACACCGGTACGTATGGTGATAGCTGAATCGCTCACTTGGCAATCCTGCCGCTAGCATCCTTGTTGCCCATGATATCGAAGATTGGTGCTTCACTCACCACCTTCATCGGGTGCTCTTCAAAGTAGTGCTTAAGCTTTGTGGCGGCCATGAACACGCCATAGGTCATTTTCTGGAAGTGAGGGTAGTTTTGTTTTGAGAGGGAGAGCACCTCGCTCAGGTAGTATACCGGCCTCTGGACGGTTTTTCCTTCCTCTTCTCTTTCGACCACAACTACCACACTCACAACCCGGTTTGTTGCTGCTATGTACAACAGCATGGGCTCCCTTTCTCGAGGCGAAGCCAATATCAGCGCAGTGGCCAGCATCGTTTTCATCTCTTTGAACGCTGCGTCTGCTTGAGGGGTCCAGACGAAGGTGTCGGATTTTTTCATCAAAGCATATAGAGGCAGAGCCTTTTCTCCCAACCTGCTTATGAACCGGCTTAGCGATGCCAAGCTTCCGGTGAACTTCTGCACGTCCTTGAGATCGTGCGGTATAGTCATTCTTTCGATGGCCCTGATTTTTACCGGATTAACCTCAATTCCCTGGCTTGATACGAGAAAGCCAAGCAACTTGCCAGCTGGAACACCAAAGGTGCATTTTGCCGGATTGAGTTTCATCCGGAACCTTCTTAGGTTGTCAAATGTTTGTCTTAAATCGACAATCAAGGTCTCCTTGACTTTAGTTTTTATCACAATATCGTCCACATAGACTTGCACATTCTTACCGATCTGATCAAACAAACACTTTTGCATACAGCGCTGGTACGTTGCACCAGCGTTGCGCAAACCGAAAGGCATAGTGACATAGCAATAAGCCCCGCGCGGGGTAATGAACGCAGTTTTTATTTGATCTTCCTTTTTTCAAGGGAATTTGGTGGAAACCGGAATAGGCATCCAGGAACGACAACAGTTCACATCCAGCAGTAGAATCAATCACTTGATCGATCCTGGGTAAGGGGAAAGGATCTTTCGGGCAAGCCTTGTTCAGGTTGGTGTAGTCGATGCACATGCGCCACACCTTTGGAGCCTTTGCTTCAAGGTTCTCTTCTTTTTTCTTCTCGACCAGCACCGGATTGGCTAGCCACTCAGTATGCAGTACCTCCACGATGAAACCGGCAACCAACAGCTTTGTTACGTCTTCTCCAATGATCTTCCTCCTGTCTTCAGCGAACCGGCGTAAAGGTTGTCGCACCGGCTTCGCATCCTTCCGAACGTTTAGAGAGTGCTCAGCCAACTCCCTCGGAACACCTACCAAGTCATCGATGAGACCGAGGCAAAGATATTCCGATTCTCACGGAGGAAGTTGACGAGCGCGCTTTCCTATGCCTCGCTGAGGCCGGCACCGATACGAACGGTACGCTCAGGGTAAGCCGGGTCCAGCACGATGTATTTTGTCTCCTTAGTTGTCTTGAAGGCCGGTGTGCCCAAATTGCCACTCATTGCCGCTAAGCTCAACTGTGAGGACTGAGCCAGCGCAACCACAGTTTGCATCCTTCTTTTTTCTTCTGCTATCACCAGCGATTCTGCCAGATTTGATCTGGCGGAGGCAATTTCCAGTGAGACCTTGTAGTTTCCCACCACAGTTAAGGGTCCACGAGGTGCCGGCATCTTCATCTTAAGATACGCCGTATGTGTTTAGGCCATAAATGACGCCAACGCCGGTCTCCCCAGCAGTGCATGATAAGGGCTGTCTAGGTCCACCACCTCAAAGAGAACATTTTCCACCCGGCAATTATCACGTCCTCCGAATGAGACATCCACCCGGACTTTTCCCATGGGTGAGCAGGATAGTCCCGGAACAATTTCGTGGAACGTTGTGTGAGTTGGTTGTAGCATGTTTTCTGTGATTCCCAGCGTATGCATGGTATGCTGGTACATTATGTTTATGCTGCTCCCATTGTCTATCAACACCTTGCTGAATTTGACTCGAGTGGTTGGCCCATGCATGATTGGGTCTACAACAAGAACATAGCCACCCGGATTTGGCATTATCTTAGGATGATCCTTGAATGACCAAGAGAGTTCCTTATCGGACCACAGCATGTATTTTGGTACCGCCGGCATCACAGCGTTCACCTCCATGGAACGGCGATGCAGGCTTTGCCTGTCTGTTGGCTCAGTGACGAACACAACATAGCATACATCCGAATCCTGGTAAACGTTCCGGCCCAAAGGTGCCGGTGGAGGTGGTTGGCCATTGCCTTCTCCTACCTGATGGACTTGCTGGTACTGCTGCAGGTTTGGCTGAGGCTGTACCGGTAGAGCGTTTGCTCCGGTAAGCGGTGGTGGTGGTGGTAGTTGGTGTTGGTGCAACATATCTTGGGATGGTGGTAGCATTGTGGTACAGCCTTGTGCTTGCGCATCTTTTACCGCACCCTTTAGCATCAAGTACTTGGTCCAAGAACAGTCCTTCGTCAGATGATTTGACGGATGAGCCGGATTCGGAGTGTGCCATCGGCAAGGTTGGTCCATAGCTGCCTCCATGGTATATTTCGCAAGTTCCTGCCAATTCTTTTTCTGGCCCCATGGCTCTTTCTCGACCCATTGTTTTTTAGGACCCGCCAACGGCTGCGATCCGGTTTTTTGCCTCTGACTTCCGCTGGCATCGGAATTATCCTGCACCGCGGCTACTTGTTGCCCATACCTTCTATCCGGAAAATCTTCCCTTCTTTTGTTGTGTCGGTTATCCCGGTATTGCTCTTGGCGCTGCTGAGGCGGGTTTGATTGTTCCGGCTCAGCTTGTACCGCCGGTTGCATTGGGTCTCCCAACGCATAGTTATCCGCCACTCGTATCATCTCTGCCAAAGTAGTTGGCATGTTTCTCTGTAGCTTTTGCCACAGCGGTGAACCTCTTCTGTAGCCATTGCAAAACCAAGCAATGGCTTGTGCCTCGATCAGTCCTTCGCAAGAGTTCCTTATGGAGTTCCACCGGGTTAGATAATCCCGGTCTGTTTCATGCTGACGCTGCACGCACAAGGCGAGCTGCTGAGGCCTGTTTGGCCTCCGGTAGGTGCTGCTGAAGTTACTCACAAAAGCTTCCTCAAAGTCCAACCAGCCATTTATGCTTCCTGCCGGCAAATTGTTTAGCCAGATACGTGCCGGTCCTACCAAGAACGATGGTACAATTCTCACGGCCCATCGCCGGTTTCCTCCTCCGGTGACAGTTCCTCCGCCACCAGCGACATAAACTGCGGTCACGTAATCCGCAAGCCAATCTTCCGGCTTAGTTGAGCCATCATATGTTTTGTGTCCCGGGGCTACGTGAAGTTGCGAACCGGTGGTTCCTCTTTCATGATACGTGGGCCAAAACACTTGGGACCCGGAGGACCTTTTGCCTCAACCATCTCAGATAAATACATCCTATCCAGCCTGTGCCTCGCATCCTGGTCTGGTAGGCATCTTTCTCCTAACCGTGTCCCTAAAGGGTTCCGGTAGGCTGCACCTCTTTCAATTCCTGAATCAGCTTCATCGTACTGTTCTGGTACCGCGACCCTTGCCTGCCGGTACCTTGGTGGGGGATTTCCTCCTCCACATACGCTCCTCTTGGCGCACGATAATTTTGCCCGCTTTCTTCTCTAGCGGCATAATCATTTCCGGCATAGCCCCTTCCGGCATAGCCGCGCGCTGCCCCTTGGCTTTTTCTACCGGCCTCATGTCGCTCGGCTTGTTGTTTTCCGGCAAGAACCGGATCGTACACAGTCATTTGCTGCGCATTCACTTCTTTTTCTTTTCTTCTGTCTGGATGGGGGGGCGATGCCTGCTCATGGGACTTGCTTCCGGCATTCTTTGTTGAACGCGCGGATTTTGAAGCCGCAGCCTTATTCAGCTTAACAAGCTGCTCAGCATTTTGCTGCTCGATGGTTTCAAGCAACTTTCTGACACGCTCTTGCTGTTTTGCCAAAGCCTCTCCGGAAAGCGACTCACACAGCTCTACTGCAGCTTTGATGGTTTTATCCGAACTGATGTACTTAGGTTTCTCTACGATGCTCAACGATACAGATGTACTCTTTCCGGTAAGAATCTCCTTACGCAGATCCTGATCTAAGTTGCGAGCTCTAAGCTGGTTTTCCGGTATCCTGGCGGCCTGAGCACTAACAGAAGCAAAGCCATGGGCAGCGTTATACTCACGTAGGGTTAGGTTGTTGCGGTCAGAAACCCACCGGCGAGCAGCGACGGGCAACACAGTAGAGCCGGGAGGCTCCCAGGACTGCGGCTGGCCCTGGTCCCTCCGAGCGACGACCCGCAAAGACTCGGCACGCACGTCCGATGCTGGTGCAAGGGCGTGCCACCTGACCTATACCTGTCGGGAAGGTGTTAGATGTGCCTCGCTTAGTTTCCCGCATGGCATACACATAAACATTAAATACGAGCCTCGATCGGCTCTCGAGTTGTCTCGTGAATCGGCTCAAAGAGCCGATCCACCCATGATCCGTACGAGGTGTACGATCGGATGGTGGTCCCGCTTGATCAAAATAAAGCTAAAACGACCTACTACGATTTAGGGTTTTCACCACATAATCGGAACATCCTACTCGTGATTGAGCTCTGGCGGCCACGCACGGTGATCGTAAACCGACCCTAGACAAGGCCTAAAAACCAACATGAAGTTGATCCCCGGAACATCCCTGTCTAGGGTTAGCAAACTACACCCTACGCGCCACTCGGATCCTTCAACCCGTTTGTAAGGCCTAACTATGCAGATATTAAACTAATCCTTGAAGAACAAGGAGCAATCATAACGGATCGGATCTACTAAATAATGATCAAGCGGGGTGCCGCCCTTACACCTAAGATAGGTGTAAGGGCGGCCAGACATCTAGGGGTTGCATGGACGAAAGCATATGATACGATGAAGCAATGCTAACCCTAACACATCTATGATAACTACGTTGCTCGCCATCAACAAGGCTTCAGCACGAGCAACGCATGAACAGCGAATAAACTTGTACTGCCTAGATCGCAAGATGTGATCTAGGCAGCATGATGCTTATCCGGAAGAAACCCTCGAGACAAGGGAGTTGGCGATGCGCCTAGATTGGTTTGTGGTGAACGTGATTGTTGTTTATTTCATAAACCCTAGATACATATTTATAGTCCGTAGACTTTCTAACGTGGAAATAATCCCAACCGGGCACGAGCCAAACTCTATCTAACCAACACGTATCCTACTATATTACAGATACACGGGCAAACTAGCCCAAACTTTGCATATAAGGCCGATTCATGTATTTCTTCCATGTATATCCTTCAAGCCCATCTCCAATCGCGGCCCACCTCTGATTCGGTCAAATTCTGGTGATAACACATGCCCCCCTGGTTTTGGAAATGACAATTCCAAAATCACTCTGCTTTTCTTCGTCGGGTCATGTCATGGCATCTTGCCTCCTTGATTTTATCACCAATCTAAAAAACCCCTCTTATTAATGAAGGAGTGCTTCCATTTAAATTTACCGATAGTCGAAGTCAAACACTCCCCGAAAGAGCCGATGGCATCACATCAGCCTCTACGATAAAACAAGAGTAAGGCCAACCTAATTGCCCCTCCAAACGGTAACCTGCGACCTTCGTCTGAGAAAGCAAACTCAGATCCCCAAATCGCCGCCCAAGCAGCTCCACGAATCTCAGATCTCAACTGCGCCGTCCCAAATCCTCAACGCATCAAATGGCGGAATCATCCAGCGCCAACGCCATGGTCTCCGGTCTGAAGGTAATCCTCAACCGCCTCCTCGCCAATGTTAGGAGTAAACAGCAAACACCTGAATTAATGTCCTATTCCGTTATTAATTTTAGGTTTCAGACATCCTGCTGCCGCACCCTTCTATCCCAAACTCTATGTGTCTTGGCCCCCGTTCTTCCGAGAGTCCCGCTTACCTAATCTCATGCGAGGCCAATAGAATCCCCTTCGTGAATCGAATTTAGATCTCGACTTCCCGGGCCGACCGCTCGCGAGCCCGGCCTAATCCTCCCGAAGGTTGGGTGGCATGGTACAGTAGAGTGTCTAAAACACACTACGCTACCTGGGACGCGATAGGGATAGCCGATGCCTTATCATTATCATTATCTCCTCTTGAAAAGAATGAGAACATCCTGAAAACCATCGGCTACTTTTGGTCTGATGCACTGAATTGCTTCATGTTCGGCCATGGCCCCATGACGCCAACTCTGCTGGACGTGGCCATGATCACAGGCCTGGACATTGCATCCCCAAGCCCCTCGGCCTTTAAATTGCCAAAGGTACCTTTCACCCTTTCCTCTAAAACAGAGTGTACAAGCTGGGGCGCCTACCTCAGGCGTTATATGAAAACCAAAGGCCCTGTGGACGTAGAGAGAGCACACGGCCTTCCTGAACTTCTGGCTGGAACACTTCATATTTTGTGGTCCTTCACTTGCCCCAACCAAGAATTACCTTTCCCTGGCTTACGAGCTCGCCAAAGGTACTCAACTTGGCCTCGGAAAACTGCTCCTTGGAGAGGTCTATCGATCTCTTCAACTGATGTCCGTCAAACTGTTCTCCCAAAAGACAGTTAAAACAGGAGGCCCCTGGTGGTTTATTCGGCTATGGGCTCAGCTGTACTTTCAAAACCAGATCCCAAACTTCCCCCTTTGGCCACCCGCACCTTCCCAGATGTAAATGGGAAGGATATCCGATGCACTAGCTATGGTCAAGCTCTGTATAGTCTCCCAGGCAGCAGGTTGATCCCCAAGGAAGCAGCAGAGTGGTTCAAGATTTTCTTCCAAGGCCTGGACAACCCCCTGTTCTTTCCCTATACTGAATCGGAAAACTTTGAGAATCCAGTCTCCTTCCGATTAGACAGCCTTGCCGATGACGTTAGCACCCGGCACTTGTACTCTATCATGATCCGTCCTTGCTTTCTCCCAGTTGGTATGAGTACCTCAAACAGGATCATCAAGCCTGGGTATGAGTCTTACCAACCGGTGGTAGTAGCCCGGCAGCTTGGTCTCGGGCAAGTGCCCCCATACTTCTTTCTCCACCACCTGACAGTAAGCGTAGCCGAACCGCCCGACATTCTTACTCGGCCAAAGGTGCTATACCTTCTTTGACGCTCTGGCCATTCCAATTCCTCATAACCTCTGTTTCACCACCACTACCGATGGTCTCGAGACTTGGTGGTCCAAGTGGAAGACCCACGCCTTCAGAAGAGCTCTAGGACCATTGCTGAAGCAACTTGATGCCGACTATGACGTCCCTGCACACCAGGTACCATCCCACATAAATTACTCGCAATGGCTCATGATGATTGTCCGTAACCTGACTCTATTTCTTGGCAGCAAAAGGATGGTCCAGAGCCCACGCAAGCCGATGGCTCCCCCTTCAAGTTCCTTCCACCAGCCCCGGTGGTTCTCTTCTCGCGAGCTCGCCCCCTTGAAGAAGGTCATAATGCGAGCCAGCCCGATTTCACCGAAATCGGCTCCCAAAGATAAAGCATCTTCGGGGCCCGTTGCCCCCGAGCCTCAATCCAGGTGAGGAAGGCAGTGAGGAAAGTAGTCGCGTAAAGACCTCGAAGCGCAAAGCTCTCGTCCAAGCAAGCTTGCATGTAAGCTGACTCGTGCCTTGACCAAATTCATCTGCCTTCCCAGTCTTCCCAGTCTTTGTAACATGGTTGTACCTCTTCTTACAGACTTCCACTGAAGAGAACTCCAGCGAGGAAGCACAGTCCAGCCCAAGGGACTCCACCCCGGGCGATTCTGGGAGATCCACCACACAGAGCCAGACGGACTCGCCAGCGTCGGCTTCTAGGAAAAGGTCGACCCCCGAACCTACTGACCTTCAAGCTCCGATCAAAACAGGGTCACGCGTGAAGCGTCGATGCGTCAAAAGGGCTCGCAAAGACCCACGAGTTTCCTCGCCGAGCCAGGAGGTTTCAAATTTAATTACTTCAACAGCTCATATTTCATACCATCCCGTTGCTACTTGGATCGGCTCACCATTTCTTTTGCAGGCTAATGGGACCTCTAGCGGGGACGTTGAAGAGGTACCGATGCTATCCGCCACGCTAGGCCTAACCACCTCGACGAGCGTGGCTGACCAAGTGGCTAACCTGGCCCAGTCCACCGAAAAGCCGATTGTCACGACATCGGCTGCTCTTCCTTCTTTGGGAGAGGTACACTCCATTCTCTCGGGCCTACCCTTTTTCTTTGTTGTATGCTCATACTGCTCTTGCTCGTCTGTCAGGGTTGTGATCTTTCAAGCTTGCTGACGTTCGATCCCGACTCCATCGAGCCAGCCACTTCCAAAGCAGGTGAAGAGCCAAGCCCTAGCGTGGTCCATGGTCCGCTCCAGCGTCTCAAGGTTTTGCTCTCCTCCTCGGTCGAAACCCTGGTCGAAAACCCTGAGGCAGTCAAAGGCATCCTCGAAGACATCCAGCCCCATCTCCCGGTGACACTGCAGGTTAAGCTTTGGCCGGCTGTGACTTTGTCGGTTTTCAGGTCTAGGGTGCAGTCGGCTCGTCAGAGAATTATTCTTCGCCGCGCCCAGCTTCCGTTGAGAGTCGATATTGCAGACAAGTGTCAACGGCTCAACGAGAAGAAGGCCGCTTTAGACGCCAAAACCGACACTTCTACCAATAGTGCCGAACTCGAGATCCTGCGCAAGGAACTGGAGGACCTTGAAAAGAGGGTCAGGGAGACCAAGCAACTTATCCAAGATAAGGAAACCCTCATTGCTCGCTCTCAGGAGGAAGCAAAAGGCCTCACAGCCGATCTGAAGGCCGATCTGGCTGAAATTCGTGCCCTGAGCAGTCAGCTGGTGACGGGCAGAGACGAGGACGACGAGGCTGAGATTGCCGAGGTGGATCGAATCCGTGCCGACGCCCTTCACGCCCTCAACGCTTTTCTTCAGTAGAGCCTCTCTGTGTAAACTGATAAATGTTTTGTCTGAAGTCAACAGCTGTGCATCGGCTTTTCACATGTACTGATTTTTATATATTTTTTTTTACTGGCCGATTTTTCTATCGGCCCCCAATATTTCACTGCACATGTATCGCACATGTTCATCTGATTAGGTGCCCCCCCGAGCCGAATCTGCCAGGTAACTGCGGATATCGGCACTGTAGTTAGCCAAGGCACTGTATTTAAACGTCGGCTCCGTTAGGACCAATGTTGACTTTCCCTAGCTCATCAGCCGATGTAAACCCATACCCTAGCTTTCCGTCGCCTGTGAGGTCCACACCGAACACAGGGAGAACGTGTGGTGAGGATAATATGGGCCGATTGCTGGAATCGGCCTTCATTTTGATTGTAACCAGGATTTTTGGGAAGTGCCGGAACCGATCGCGTGGAACGGCTTCCTCTTGGTCCTCGTTATGAGAGCAGCTGCCCTCGTCTCTGTCCTTACCAGGGTGGTGCCCAAGTCCTACCATGTTGATGTTGAACGAGAATCTTGGCTGGCACCTCCCAGGGTACGTGCACTCCACCATGTCAACGGCGTATGCCGGTGAATTCGGCACTTCTGGTGCTGCCAACGCGATTGGCAGCGGTGGACGGGACTGGAGTGGCATCTCTCCTTGGTGAGTCCCTAGAGCTGGTCCTGACGGAGAGTACTGATGCCTCATGATTTCCTGGATCACCCGAAGAGCGACACGCTCCAAAGTGTTCACCGATGCTCTCAGAATGGCGGTGCAGCGAATGAGCTACCATGAAGTTAATCTCCTGACGCAGGGACCTGGTGCATTCTTCTGACGGGGCGGACAGGTCCACTCCATCGAGCGCGCCTTCAGGTGAGAACCCTTTCCACCTGATGCCATGTGAGCGGGTTCTGTGAAAAGAGCCGATGAGGTCGGCTTCGAGGATTGCTTTGACCTCGTCATACTTCTTCTTGAGCTCCTCGGTCGGATCCTCGTACGTGATCGGAGTGCCTTCCGCCATCTCGATGTAGATGGCGATGGGGTTGGTGTCGAAGATTGTCCCACCGGGCGTGCCGAATGTGTTGCGGTCGAAACCCACCGGCGAGCAGCGACGGGCAACACGAGAGAGCCGGGAGGCTCCCAGGATCGCGGCCGGCCCTGGTCCCTCCGAGCGACGGCCCGCAAAGACTCGGCACGCACGTCCGATGCTGGTGCAAGGGCGTGCCACCTGACCTATACCTGGTCAGGAAGGTGTTAGATGTGCCTCGCTTAGTTTCCTGCATGGCATACACGTAAACATTAAATACGAGCCTCGAGGTGTACGAGGTGTACGATCAAAGAGCCGATCCACCCATGATCCGTACGAGGTGTACGATCAGATGGTGGTCATGCTTGATCAAAATAAAGCTAAAACGACCTACTACGATTTAGGGTTTTCACCACATAATCGGAACATCCTACTCGTGATTGAGCCTGGCGGCCACGCACGGTGATCGTAAACCGACCCTAGACAAGGCCTAAAAACCAACACGAAGTTGATCCCCAGAACATCTTGTCTAGGGTTAGCAAACTACACCCTACGCGCCACTAGATCCTTCAACCCGTTTGTAAGGCCTAACTATGCAGATATTAAACTAATCCTTGAAGAACAAGGAGCAATCATAACGGATCGGATCTACTAAATAATGATCAAGCGGGGTGCCGCCCTTACACCTAAGATAGGTGTAAGGGCGGCTCGACGTCTAGGGGTTGCATGGACGAAAGCATATGATACGATGAAGCAATGCTAACCCTAACACATCTATGATAACTACGTTGCTCGCCATCAACAAGGCTTCAGCACGAGCAACGCATGAACAGTGAATAAACTTGTATCGCCTAGATCGCAAGATGCGATCTAGGCAGCATGATGCTTACCCGGAAGAAACCCTCGAGACAAGGGAGTTGGCGATGCGCCTAGATTGGTTTGTGGTGAACGTGATTGTTGTTTATTTCATAAACCCTAGATACATATTTATAGTCCGTAGACTTTCTAACGTGGGAATAATCCCAACCGGGCACGAGCCAAACTCTATCTAACCAACACGTATCCTACTATATTACAGATACACGGGCAAACTAGCCCAAACTTTGCATATAAGGCCGATTCATGTATTTCTTCCATGTATATCCTTCAAGCCCATCTCCAATCGCGGCCCACCTCTGATCCGGTCAAATTCTGGTGATAACATAGGTTCAACTCGCGCTGCGCCCGGACGATGTCGGCGCAGTTCGCGAGCAGCTTCTGGCGTTGTGCCTCCAGCTCCGCCTGAGCAACTGCCGGGTCGATGTTCTGCGCGATGGGTGTAGCCAGCACGCTCATGGCCGCTTGGAGAGGAGTTTCCGGTGGTGGTGCGGATGCACCCGCTGCCACCTGGTCGCGCTTGGTCAGCGGCTTGGCCGGGCGTGTGGACTTCGTAGGTCCTGCGCCTTCCACCGCAGGTCCTTTGCCGGCGTCGCCCGCGCCGATGACCAGTACCTCGACGCTGCCGGCGGCGCGGCCATCGCGAAGCGTAGATCTTGTCTTATCTTGGGGCCAACTGTCGTCGTGGTGAACAGACAGATGCCATGGGATGGTTTATCTTGGGGCCGAATGGACGCTAGAGGATTTGGGGGAGGGTTTTTGGTATGGACGGAGAGGTTTCCGGATGGATTCCTCAAGAACTTGGCCTTGGCTGAAGGTAGAAGACGATGAACTCAAGAGCAAAGACAGCACTAGATCTCTCTATTTCTTGATCATATGAGCTTACAGGTTTCTGTGTACAAGCTTCCTAACATAGAATCTCATCGTCAGTTACCCGCGCAAGGGTGTGCCCCCTCTCCTTATATAGGGGAGAGGATGGCTTACAGGGGAAGAAACCCTCAGAAACCCTAATGGGATCTTTGACTGGACAAACTACTTTACAAAGCTACTTTAGCTACCGGTGATGCCGGTATGCCTTTAATCGAAGAGTCGTGACATCCTCCGGCACCTTTTACGTCATCCTTTGCCTTTAGTGTCATGGCTTCGATTAAAGCTGAAGTGCTTCGCTCATCTTTGTCTACTAGCTCTGGAGAGCATCTTTGACCAGTCTTGCCGACGTGCTACACTGTAGCCTGTTCCGGTAGTTCCGGTATGTTCTTAGCTAGTTCCGGTATCCCCCTCCTAGGATACCGGTATGATTCTCTGAATCAACCTTTGTTATCCGGAATAACACCATATGACGGAGAAGACCTTCGAGCGTTAAGGTCGACGCCTTTTGAAAGGGGGAGATGATGAGGACATCCCTACCAAACCACTACCTCCGTCATTGAAAGATGAAGACGATGCTGCTGTGAAGCTCAAGTCCAATGAAGTCAGGATTGGACCCATTACAAGGGCTCGTGCGAAGCTACGTAAGGAGCAGGTGAATTCACTCCTAAATGATACCTTGATCGATGAGCACTTCATACTGCCTAAGTCCTTTTACTTATGTATGATCAGGTACTGATGATCCACAAGTACAGGGGGTGTATCGTAGTACTTTCGATAAATAAGAGTGTCGAACCCAACGAGGAGCAGAAGGTGTTGCAAGCAGTTTCGATGAAGGATTCACTGTAAATGCTCACAGACAAGTATTCAGGGGGTTTTAATATAGCAGATGAATAAAGTACAAGTAAGTAAAATGCGAGAGTAATAATTGCAGCGAGTGGCCCAATCCTTTTTAGCACAAAGGACAAGCCGGTTTGTTTACTTATGATGACCAAACGTTCTTGAGGACACACGGGAATTTAGTCTAGTGCTTTCGCTTCATATAGTTGATTAATCTTCATTGTTTTGATAAGTGTTGTGTGGGTGAACCTATGCTAATGCACCGCCCTTCCTAGGACTAATACATACTTGTGACTATACCCCTTGCAAGCATCCGCAAATACAAGAAAGTAATTAAGATAAATCTAACCACGACCTTAAACTCCGAGATCATGCTATCCCTCCCGCATCGATATACCAACGGGGGTTCGAGGTTGCTCGTCACTCCGGCAACCCCACAATTAGCAAACGAATACAAGATGTATTTCCCTAGGCCCATAAAGGTGAAGTATCATGTAGTCGACGTTCACATGACACCACTAGAAGAATAACACCACAACTTAAATATCAAACCATTGAATATTACTCAACATAGTTCACTACTAACATTTAGACTTCACCCATGTCCTCAAGAACTAAACGAACTACTCACAAGACATCACATGGAACATGATCAGAGGTGATATGATGATGAATAACAATCTGAACATAAACCTTGGTTCAATGGTTTCACTCAATAGCATCAATAACAAGGAGTAATCAATACCGGGTGAGTTTCCCCTACCAAACAATCAAGATTCAACCCTAGATGTTACAGCGGTGATGAGGTTCAGCGGTGGAGATGACGGTGACGGTGGTGGAGATGATGGTGATGATGATCCTAATGAAGTCCAGCTCGATGGCGGTGACGATGGCGTCGATTTCCCCCTCCGAGAGGGAATTTCCCCGGAGGATTTCAGCCTGTCGGAGAGCTCTTTTCTCTCTGGTGTTTTCCGCCCCGCAGAGGCGGCTGTGTCTCCTCACGATTATTCCCTGGAGCTTAGGTTTTTGGGGAGAAGAAGTACGCGAAGGAGAGGTGGCCGAAGGGGGCTGTGGGCCCCCTCCCCACAAGGCGGCGCGGCCAGGCCAGGGCCTGTGCCGGCCTATGGGGGGCCCATGGCGGCCCTCCTCGGCTCCTCCTTTTGGCTAGCTCAATCTTCTGGAAAAATAAGATCTTCGGTGTAATTTCCGTCAATTGTTGATCTCCGTAAATATTGCATTCTGACGGTGCTTTTTCCAGCAGAATCCTGACTCCGGTGGATGATCCTCCAATAATCATGAAACATGCAAAATAGATGAAATAACATAAGTATCACCTCTAAATATGAAATATATCAATGAATAACAGTAAATTATGATATAAAATAGTGATGCAAAATGGACGTATCAACTCCCCCAAGCTTAGACTTCGCTTGTCCCCAAGCGAAACCGAACTCGCAAACAAGACCACATGTTTATGGAGTGAAGAGTCGATAAATAAAATACGGACAAGAAGCATCATATTAATTCACACAAGACATTCTAGTGAACAACTTCCCCATATGATTCAACTTGAAACAAGTAAAAGGAAATCACAAATAAAGGTGCATAGGAAATCATAATTGGTGATGGCAAACTTCGTTCTTGGTCAAAGAACAATTAACAGATTGTACTTATCTATTGAGCAGCGCTCTTATATTAAAGCTTATAGCAAAACTTGCATACTCAATCATAATAATCTCCTCATAATCATCGATAACCTTCAAAGCTATATTCATTCAGATAAAACTTGTACTCGAACAAGGAAGAATAAAAGGCATGATTAAGTAGATCACAAGTATAAATGGTTTGATCACAACAACTCAATTGCTTGCTTAAGATAGAGGGAAATAGGTTTACTGACTCAACATAAAGTAAAAGATAGGCCCTTCGCAGAGGGAAGCAGGGATTAAATCATGTGCTAGAGCTTTTTAAGTTTTGAAATCATATAGAGAGCATAAAAGTAAAGTTTGAGAGGTGTTTGTTGTTGTCAACGAATGGTAGTGGGTACTCTAACCCCTTGCCAAACAGACTTTCAAAGAGCGGCTCCCATGAAGGACGTTATCTCTACCAGCAAGGTAGATCATCCCTCTTCTCTTTTGTTTACACATGTACTTTAGTTTATTTAAGGATGACACTCCTCCCAACCTTTGCTTTCTCAAGCCATGGCTAACCGAATCCTCGGGTGCCTTCCAACATTTCACATACCATGGAGGAGTGTCTATTGCAAAATTAAGTTGCTTACTGATGAATCCGAGCAAAACATGTGAAGAGGATTATTAATGAGAGTTAATTAATTGGGGCTGGGAACCCCGTTGCCAGCTCTTTTTGCAAAATTATAGGATAAGTGGATGAAGCCACTAGTCCATTAGTGAAAGCTGCCCAACAAGATTGAAAGATAAAACACCACATACTTCCTCATGAGCTATAAAACATTGACACAAATAAGGGATGATAACTTTTGAATTGTTTAAAGGTAGCACATGAAGTATTTACTTGGAATGGCAGTGGAAATACCACATAGTAGGTAGTTATGGTGGACACCGATGGCATAGGTTTGGTTTAAGGGTTTGGATGCACGAGAAGCATTCCCTCTCGCACAGTGTCTTTGGCTAGCAAGGTTGATTAGCAAGCATAAGAGTTGAGGGAAACAAACAAATATACATGTGATAGAAACAATCATGCATCTTCCTTGTAAGCACAAACAATTTTAACTTCAGAATACTAAGCTAGGAGCTAACAAGAAAGAAAGATAATGAAATAACATATCTACATGTATTTCCTCTTTTCTACTTAAACTCAAAGTGTTGTTGCTATTGACCAATGCTAAGTTTGCCAAAACCAAATAGATTTACTCAATGCTCCCAAAGTGATACCAATACTTAACAACAAGATCAATCATATAATAGAGATTGCAAACTAAAATAAGATGTGCAATATGTAAATGATAAAACTTCTCATTAATATTCCATAACGATAACTCACACCAAGGGATACATAGATAACTAACTAAAAGAGAGATACTTCCATACTGCAACACATCTTATATGATAACTTCCCTACTCATGATATGACACTACTTGATAGTAAAAAGGTAAAAGATAGTGATGATGTGATACCGCGGCACTCCCCCAAGCTTGGAACAAACCAAGGGGGTGCCAATACCAATGATGAATTACTCCTTCGGCGGTGGTGGTGGAACGACCCTGATGGGAGTGAGGAATTGCTCTAGCATCCTGCGAAGTCGGTTGTTCTCCTCTTGAAGTATCTCCACTTCCCTTCTCAGAACACGGTATTGATCACAAAACTCATCGGTAACCCGAAGAGCCTCCTCCATAGCAGGGAAAGAGTTGAGGCTAGGAGCAGGTGGTAAAGGTCCCTGCAAGTTATGAGAAAAAGAACGTCGAGTGTCAAGCGATCCCACCAAGATTGGCTTACTCCCTATTGATGACATCTTCTTCACTTCCTCCTTGACGCTCTCATCCATCTCTTTCCGTCTTGTCACGACCCTTTCCTCTTCCGCCCATCCAACGAAAGTTCCTTGATGTAGATCCTGGAGGAGCTCACGGTTGCGACGCATTGCATAATCTTCTGAGGATGAACCTTGCGACGACATCTGAACAGAAACAGGTCGAAACAAAACACGACGAGAAAACGATATACGGACCTCCAGGGGTCCGGGGGATTATATAGCAGAAATTTTCACGACGGAAGGAAAGTACCAGGTCGAACAAGAGTTGGAGAGGGACTCCGAGGGGCCGTCCTCATAGGGCGGCGCGGCCAGGCTGGGGCCCGCGCCGGCCTATGGGGGCACGCCCTCGTGCATCTCCTCCACTCCGTTTCGATCTCGTAATTTTTCATATTTTCCAAAAATAGCAAAAACATTGTTCGGAAAGTTAAACGCGGACTTTTTATTACCAATATTGTTACCTATTCAAAGTCGAACTCGCAGAACTGTCAATTTGACCTTTGATGAAAGCTTCCGGAGTCACCACTCGAATAACATCAACATCTTCATTATAAGAATCACCAGAGATATAATGCTTGAGTCTTTGTCCATTCACCACTTGTGTGGCATCACCTTGCAGAGAACTAATTTTAATTGCCCCTGAACGATACACCTCCACAATGACATATGGTCCTTCCCATTTTGAGAGCAATTTCCCTGCAAAAAATCTGAGACGAGACCGATACAATAGGACTTTATCTCCAACATTAAATTCTCTTTTGATAATTCTTCTATCATGCCATTTCTTAACTTTCTCTTTAAAGAGTTTAGCATTTTCATAAGCTTCACTTCTCCATTCATCTAGAGAACTCAATTGTAGCAATCTCTTCTTACCTGCAAGTTTAGGATCTTTATTTAGTTCTCTTACAGCCCAATAAGCTTTGTGCTCTAGTTCTAAAGGTAAATGACAAGCTTTCCCATAAACCATTTTATAAGGTGACATACCCATAGGATTTTTATAAGCAGTTCTATAAGCCCATAGTGCTTCCTTCAATTTACTAGCCCAGCTTCTTTCTAGATTTATTAACAGTATTTTGCAAGATAGATTTAATCTCTCTATTTGATAATTCTACTTGCCCACTAGTTTGAGGATGATAAGCGGAAGCAATTCTATGATTAATACCATATTTAGCAAGAGTTTTTCTAAAACCACCATGAATAAAATGAGAACCTCCATCAATCATAAGATATCTAGGAACTCCAAATCTAGGAAAAATAATATCTAAAAGCATTCTTAAAGAGGTCTCACCATCAACACTTTTTGTGGGTATGGCTTCCACCCATTTAGTAACATAATCAACAACCGACAAGTATATGAGTGTTACCTTCTGAAGAAGGGAAAGGACCCATGAAGTCAAATCCCCAACAATCGAATGGTTCAATAACAAGAGTATAATTCATAGGCATTTCATTGTGTCTGGAGATATTACCAACCCTTTGACATTCATCACAAGATAAAATAAACTTTCTTGCATCTTTGAAGAGAGTTGGCCAATAGAAACCTGATTGTAGAACCTTTTGCGCGGTTCTATCTCCGGCGTGATGTCCTCCATAAGCACTACCATGACACTTACTCAATATCTCTTGTTGTTCCTATTCGGGAACACATCTTCGCAGTAATACCATCCACTCCTTCTTTATATAAGTGTGGGTCATCCCAAAAATAATGCCTCAAGTCATAAAAGAATTTCCTCCTTTGCTGAGCTGAAAAGGTTGGAGGCAAGTACTTGGAAACAATAAAGTTAGCATAATCAGCGTACCAAGGACTATCTCGCGAGCTCACCTTTATTACAGCCAATTGTTCATTTGGAAAACTATCATTAACAGGAACAGGATCATAAGCAATATTTTCCAATCTAGACAAATTATCAGGAACAGGATTATCAAGCACCTTTCCTATCTATAATATGTAAATCAAATTCTTGCAAAAGAAGCACCCATCTAATAAGCCTTGGCTTAGCATCTTTCTTTTCCATAAGGTACCTAATTGCAGAGATGATCAGTATGGATTGTAACTTTTGAATCAACAATATAGGATCTAAACTTGTCACAAGCAAAAACTACAGCTAATAATTCTTTTTCAGTTGTAGCATAATTTCTTTCAGCAGCATCAAGAGTTTTGCTAGCATAATGAATAACATTCAATTTTTTTATCTACTCACTGTCCAAGAACAGCGCCTACAGCAAAATCACTAGTATCACACATAATTTCAAAAGGTAAATTCCAATCAGGAGGTTCAACTACAGGAGCAGCTGTTAAGGCTTTCTTTAGAGTTTCAAAAGCTTCCTTACAATCATCATCAAAAACAAAAGGTACATCTTTTTGAAGAAGATTAGTGAGAGGCTTTGAAATCTTGGAGAAATCTTTAATAAATCTCCTATAAAACCCAAGCATGACCAAGAACACTACGAATACCTTTAACATCCCTAGGATAGGGCATCTTCTCAATTGCTTCAACTTTAGCTCTATCAACTTCAATACCTCTCTCGGAAATTTTATGTCCCAATACAATTCCTTCATTAACCATAAAGTGGCATTTCTCCCAATTAAGAACAAGGTTAGTTTCTTCACATCTCTGCAAGACTTTATCAAGGTTTCGCAAGCAATTATCAAAAGAATTCCCATAGACCAAAAAATCATCCATGAATACCTCTACAATATTCTCACAAAAGCCATGAAAAATAGCAGACATGCATCTTTGAAAAGTAGCAGGAGCATTACATAAACCAAAAGGCATACGTCTATAAGCATAAGTTCCATAGGGACAAGTGAAAGTGGTTTTCTCTTGATCTTTAGTTTTAACAAAGCAATTTGTGAAAACCTGTAATAACCATCAAGAAAGCAAAAATGAGTATTTTTAGACAACCTTTCTAACATTTGATCAATAAAGGGTAAAGGGTAATGATCTTTCTTAGTAACCTTATTAACTTTTCGATAATCAATGCACATTCTATACCCTACAACTACTCTTTGAGGGATGAGCTCATCATTATCATTAGGCACAACAGTCATTCCTCCTTTCTTAGGAACACAATGCACAGGACTAACCCATCTACTATCAGCAATAGGATATATAATACCAGCTTCAAGAAGTTTTAATACCTCATTCCTTACCACATCCTTCATCTTAGGAATTAGACGACGCTGATGTTCAACAACAAGCTTTGCATCATCTTCCATGTTGATAGCATGTTGGCAAATAGAGGGAGAAATCCTCTTCAAGTCATCAAGAGTGTAGCCAATAGCTCCTCGGTGTTTCTTCAATATTTCCAATAACCTTTCTTCCTCAAAATCTGAAAGCTTAGAACTAATAATAACAGGATATATTTTCTTATCATCAATATGAGCATACTTAAGATTATCATGCAACGGTTTTAAATCAAAAACAGGATCTTCCTTTGGTGGTGGTGTTGTACCTAAATCTTCAACCGGCAAGTCATGTTTAAGAATAGGTTGACGAAGGAAAATTTCATCAAGCTCATTCCTTTCTTCCCTAAAGACTTCACTCTCACTATCCTCCAAATGTTGCCGCAAAGGATTATTAGGAGCAAGAGCAATAGACGCACACCTGTTCAACTCTAAAATCATTATTAGGCAAATCAGCTTTATAAGGAGTTTTGGCAAATTTAGAGAAATTAAACTCATAAGATTCACCAGCAAATTTAGTCATAATTTTTTCCTTCTTGCAATCTATAACAGCTCCACAAGTATTTAGAAAAGTTCTACCAAAAATAATAGGACAAGACTTACTAGCAAGCAGAACCAAGTACCAAAAAGTCAGCAGGATATTTAATCTTACCACATAGAACTTCCACATCTCGAACAATACCAATAGGAGAGATAGTTTCTCTATTAGCTAGCCGAATAACCACATCAATATCTTCAAGTTCACAAGAACCAATTTCATGCATGATCTCCGTATAAAGCTCATAAGGAATGGCACTAATACTTGCACCAATGTCGCATAAACCATAATAACAATGATCACCAATTCTAACGAGAGCATAGGAACACTGGCTTTCCTAGACTTATTAGGATGCGAAACAATATTAGAAGCATCTTCACGTAAAATAATATGACCATCTTCTACATTTTCAAGTCACAAGATCTTTAACTATTGCAATAGCAGGTTCAACCTTTATTTGTTCTTCAGGTTCTATAGGTTTCTTTGCACTTTTATTAACCGCACTAGTTATAACAGAATACTCCTTCATTTTAGCAGGGAAAGGAGTTTTTTCAATATAAGCTTCAGGAAGAATATGATCAACAGTTTCAATTACAACACATTTATTTATAGATGAATCAATTTTATCTTTGTACGGTTCATGATACTTATCAAAATTCTTCCTAGGCAATTCAAAATGAGAGGCAAAAGCTTTATAAAAATTTGCAACAACTTGAGGGTCAAGACCATAAGTAGCACTCATATTACGAAATTTATCAAGTATCCATAAAAATTTCAATGCATTTATAATCATAGTTTATACTCGACTCTCTATCTTTGTCGTTCTCCCATCCTTCAAGCATTCTCCCGAATCCGATCAAGAAGGTCCCTTTTAAACTCTTCTTTGTTGCATGTAAATGATCCAGTAACAAGTAGTATCCAAGCAAGGTTTTATCTTGAAAAGACAGTCTTGCATAGAAATTATCAATGATGATATTACCAGGGAGCTCATGAATGGGGCATTTGAGCATTAAAGACTTCAATCTCCCCCATGCTTGGGCAATACTCTCTCCATCATGAGGCCAGAAATTATATATGCGGTTCCGATCTTTGTGAATTTCACTTGGAGGATAGAATTTAGAATAAAATAAAGGCACAATATCCTTCCAATCAAGAGAATCCCTATTCTTCAGCAATTTATACCAATGCGCCGCTTTACCAGATAGCGATATAGAGAATAGTTTCTTCCTAACTTCATCCATAGCAATACCTGCACATTTGAATAACCCGCATAATTCATGTAAAAACAGTAAATGATCTCCAGGATGGATAGTTCCATCCCCTTCATAGCGGTTATCCACAACACGTTCAATAATTTTCATAGGTATTTTGTATGGAACCTCTTTCTCACCTGGCGCCTCATCCACTACCTTTGCAGTAGTAGTAGATTTTCCAAATAGGAATTCAAGAGGAGATCTCTCCATAATGAATTATAGCAGCAGGCAGAAATAAAATCAGCACGTACAGTAAAGGTTTCCCTTACCAATTCCACTTACCAATAGCGCTTCACTCCCCGGCAACGGCGCCGTGAAAATAGTCTTGATGACCCACAAGTATAGGGGGTGTATCGTAGTACTTTCGATAAATAAGAGTGTCGAACCCAATGAGGAGCAGAAGGTGTTGACAAGCAGTTTCGATGAAGGATTCACTGTAAATGCTCACAGACAAGTATTCAGGGGGTTTTGATATAGCAAACGAATAAAGTACAAGTAAGTAAAATGCGAGAGTAATAATTGCAGCGAGTGGCCCAATCCTTTTTAGCACAAAGGACAAGCCGGTTTGTTTACTTATGATGACCAAACGTTTTTGAGGACACACGGGAATTTAGTCTAGTGCTTTCGCTTCATATAGTTGATTAATCTTCATTGTTTTGATAAGTGTTGTGTGGGTGAATCTATGCTAATGCACCGCCCTTCCTAGGACTAATACATACTTATGATTATACCCCTTGCAAGCATCCGCAAATACAAGAAAGTAATTAAGATAAATCTAACCACAGCCTTAAACTCTGAGATCCTGCTATCCCTCATGCATCGATATACCAACTGGGGTTCAGGTTGCTGTCACTCCGGCAACCCCACAATTAGCAAACGAATACAAGATGTATTCCCCTAGGCCCATAAAGGTGAAGTATCATGTAGTCGATGTTCACATGACACCACTAGAAGAATAACACCACAACTTAAATATCAAACCATTGAATATTACTCAACATAGTTCACTACTAACATTTAGACTTCACCCATGTCCTCAAGAACTAAACAAACTACTCACAAGACATCATATGGAACATGATCAGAGGTGATATGATGATGAATAACAATCTGAACATAAACCTTGGTTCAATGGTTTCACTCAATAGCATCAATAACAAGGAGTAATCAATACCGGGTGAGTTTCCCCTACCAAACAATCAAGATTCAACCCTAGATGTTACAGCGATGACGAGGTGCAGCGGTGGAGATGACCGTGACGGTGGTGGAGATGATGGTGATGATGATCCCAATGAAGTCCAGCTCGATGGCGGTGACGATGGCGTCGATTTCCCCCTCCGGGAGGGAATTTCCCCGGTGGATTTCAGCCTGCCGGAGAGCTCTTCTCTCTCTGGTGTTTTCCGCCCCGCAGAGGTGGCTGTGTCTCCTCGCGATTATTCCCTGGAGCTTAGGTTTTCGGGGAGAAGAAGTACACGAAGGAGAGGCGGCCGAAGGGGGCTATGGGCCCCCTCCCCACAAGGCGGCGCAGCTAGGCCAGGGCCCGCGCCGGCCTATGGGGGGCCCATGGAGGCCCTCCTCGGCTCCTCCTTTTGGCTAGATCAATCTTCTAGAAAAATAAGATCTTCGGTGTAATTTCCGTCAATTGTTGATCTCCAGAAATATTGCATTCCGACGGTGCTTTTTCCAGCAGAATCCTGACTCCGGTGGATGATCCTCCAATAATCATGAAACATGCAAAATAGATGAAATAACATAAGTATCACCTCTAAATATGAAATATATCAATGAATAACAGTAAATTATGATATAAAATAGTGATGCAAAATGGACGTATCAGGTACGAAGATGGAGCAAGTATCTCACGAGGAGAAGATGAGCAGCAGGACGTGAAGCTGGACATGAAACTGGACAAGAAGACATCCCATGGACGCACAAGGGGGGAGAGGGAGGCATGCGCGAGGGAGGAAGACGACGTCCAGGCCGGCACCACGCCCGGTCCGACCGGCTGCCACGCCGGTCGGCCTGGCCCCACGTCCGATTCAACAGGCCCCCACGCCGGGTGAGCCCGGCGCCCGCCGGATCCTGCGCTGGTGCCAACCAGGAGGGTGTTCTGTATGTCACCCTGGTGGCCCTGTCACAGGCCGGTCCCTGGCCCGGTCCAAACCGGACCGGCCGGTCCCTTCCTCGGCCGACCGGCCCGCAGGCCAGCCGTGTCCGAGCCAGTCTCGACCAAATCCCGATCTGGGTCGGTTATTATTGTATTTTCTCGACTTCTGGTCGTCTTGAAGCCCTATATAAGTGCCGAGGACGCCCCCATAATAGCTTTAGACCATGTTTAAGATAAACCCTAGTTCATAGTTGATTGCTTGGCAACTCTATTGAATCTATACACCAATTCGCATCGATCTGGTGTTTTACTACTTAAAGTCTTGTGTGATCTGCTGTTCCATTAGGAATTAGACGGTTGCAACTTACCGCTTCGTGGTCGGCGGCTACGTGCACAAGTGTGTGGACTTGCGAATATCTTGCAGGGTTGAGAGCTGTTGCATTGGCGATAGGGTTCGATCGAGAGATTCGTCAGCGTCATACAAGTTATCATCCACTTCATCATCGTGTATCTCCGCTGTGTTCATCGTGTGTTCATCACCACCCCCGTCGCTTACTGAGAAGATCGGGCAACCCCTTATGATTTTTCACATCTCCTTCTTGCTCAATTGTTGACCTTCCATGATCTTGCGATCTATCAATCCGCTCCATGATTCCAGCTCCTATTTGATGAAAAGCGTTGAGCTCCCCATCAACGACACCAGAAAATAGTTTGATGGCTGCAAGTACATAGTTCAATTGTAGCTAGTTTCGAAATAAGAGTATCAAACCATGAGAGGCTACTAGTTAAGGTCTTTATGCCTCTTGTTTATATACTTGAAAGGTGCCTTTAATCCCAAGTGAGGTTTGGTTTAAATGAGTTTGTGTTTTGGTTGTGAAACAAGTAATAGAAATAGAAAAGTGTGAATTGCATTGAGCGAGGTTTGAACTTTCAATAAGGAATAAATGTTCTCGGGGATTGATGGTTCCACCACTAGCATTAGTTTAGAGTTCAAATTAGATAATCTATGTCATTGTTAATGTTGTATGTCGGAAAGGCTCAATAGTAAGATACACATTGGATAGCACATCTCTAAAGAACCACTCCAATGATCTTCGGCAAACCACCTATTGATCCATCACAATTAATGGATTCCCAATGGTTATTTGTTAAACATTAGTGATTCCTTTCTTATCCCCCTTTTCGATATAATAGTGCACCAATCACGGTATGTCACTTCCCGCCGTATACACTACTATACTTCCAAAGGTAGTTTCCTCTCATGTCCCAAAGGCAAATATTACATGGTCGACTTCATATAATATAAAGAGATAAAACTAACACACAATCATAGCACAAGGTTATAGATCATCTTTATTCATACCGAAATATTGCTAGGGTTTTCCCATCTCCCCAAGAACAAGGTAAACTACTCACACATGGAAGCAATCAAGAACATTATCATAACCTTGCGAATGGAATGAGAATGAAAGTATGAATTCAAGTGCAAATCCACAATGGCAATGGGGATTACAACCGGATGGAGGGAATGAGATGAAGATGGATGTTGGTTTAGCGGTTGATGATGAAAGGGATGATGCCTTGTCCTCCTAATTATCCGTGTAGTAGCTTGGATGATGCCTTCTCTCTAGTTCCTCCCTCTAGATCTTCTCTGGGATGATGTTTCGTTGTTTCTGGTGGCTCTCTATGTTGGACCTCAGATCTGTCTGCACGAGGTGAAAGTATTTGACGAGGCGGTGTTCCTGCCGTAGCGTACGGGCGGGGTCCCCCCGTAACGATGCCCGCTAAACTCTGGAGCTCCTCCTCGCGTCCCCCTTCGGCCCAGGCGCGTGGTTAAGTGCTTAGATGACTTTTATCACGTCAAAATACCATTAAAATGATAGTGTTTATTGATATTTCATCATCACCTTAATATTTGAGATCCTGCTGAAACAAACAAAAAGGTGTGCGGGAGCAGTAAAATACCAAAATCCTATTGCTACACAAGGATATCTATATAAAATAAGGGAATAAAAACACTCTAAAAATGCACTCATCAAGAAGCAAAGTAGGAAAAGGGACCTTGAGTTCTTTTCTAATAGAGTTTATGGGGAAGTTTATTCTTGGTGCTCTTTAAAGTTTGTTTGTTTTACTATTTGTGGTATGGTCGTAGCAGTTTGGTAGTAGCTTGGATAAGCGGTTTGTTACTCCCTCGGCAGGGAGTCTGGGGGAGGGGTATGTCGATAGTTGTACTCTTTGTGTTTTAGTTTCAATGAAATCAAGAGCGAAAAGCTATTTAGTTCAGAAGAAATGATTTCCGTATGTACACTATGCAGAGATTGCAACAATGTTACAGCCATATTCCTATAATGTTGGATAAGTTAAGCAAAGCATTGGATATTCTGCAGACAATTGTTGTAAAATGATGTAATATTTTTGAAAATGTTACATACAGAGAGGAAAATGTTACATTCGAAATTACTTTGTACCATAAGTGGATTTTTTGCACCATAATTTCTCTACTTGAAGGCTATATGGAAAAATATTGGGAATAAATGTTACATACTCTAAAAATAATTGATACATGCGAACAATTTTTGTATCATGATCGAATATATGAATCGGACAGCTTAGAAGGTGGCTGATGATTCAAGTTTTTATAGCTGGCTGTAGCCTAAACGCTAGCCTTATTTAAAATACATAGTTTTAAGCAAATATATGCATCGAGTAGGCAAATTAAATTTCCGGAAAAATATATAACTTTTAGCAATCCTCCAAGACCTGTGAAAGGGAGCAGTTCACGGGCTGTGGCCCCACCCTTTGTTCCCCGCCCCCAACGTGGTAGCGGTCTCAGCGGCTTTGTCGCTTCCCGCCACTCTCTCTTCGCCTCTCACTCCCCTCCCTTGCGCACATACACATTCCCTCCCTTCCCCTCCATTCGCAATTCTCTCCACCGTACCACGGTCTCGCCGCGCCGCCACAGCCTCCGGCAAGAGCCTATGAGAGATAGCGACGGGGAAGGGGTCGGCGGCGGACTCCCGCGCTCGCACCCTTCCAACATCCCGCTGCCGATGCATCACTCCGACCCCAACTACTCGGGCACGGACGATGAGTGCTCCAACAGGAATAGCAGCTCCTCCGCGACTGGTGGCGCCAGCCCTGGATTCTACAATGACTACCCGTCCAGCTTCAGCGGCGAGTGCTCGCCGTACAACATGTCTCCCTGGAACCAGACCATGGCGTCCCCCTGGTCCCACCACAGCGAGTCCATGGCCGGCCAAGGCGGGGCGCCCACGATGGCGCCTGGCACCAGCCTCATCAGCTCGCTCGTCAGGGAGGAAGGCCACATCTACTCTCTCGCCGCCAAGGGCGACGCTCTGTACACCGGATCAGACAGCAAGAACATCCGCGTGTGGCGCAAGCAGAAGGACTCCGGCGGCTTCAAGTCGTCGAGCGGCCTCGTCAAGGCCATCGTCATCTCCGGCGAGCGCATCTTCACGGGCCACCAGGACGGCAAGATCCGGGTGTGGAAGGTGTCGCCCAAGAACGGCCTGCACAAGCGCGTCGGCAGCCTGCCGCGGCTGCGCGACTTCCTGCGCGGCTCGCTGAACCCGTCCAACTACGTGGAGGTGCGCAAGAACCGGTCGGCGCTGTGGATCCGGCACAGCGACGCCGTGTCGTGCCTGAGCCCGACGGACGCGGCGCAGGGCCTGCTCTACTCCGGCTCCTGGGACCGCACCTTCAAGGTGTGGCGCATCAGCGACTCCAAGTGCCTCGAGTCCGTGGTGGCGCACGACGACAACGTGAACGCCATCGTGGCCGCGTTCGACGGGCTGGTGTTCACGGGCTCGGCCGACGGGACCGTCAAGGTGTGGAAGCGGGAGGTGCAGGGGAAAGGGACCAAGCACTCGCCCGTGCAGACGCTGCTCAAGCAGGAGCACGCGGTGAACGCTCTCGCCGTCAGCGCCGTCGCGCCGGTGCTCTACTGCGGCTCCTCCGACGGGCTCGTCAACTGCTGGGAGGGCGATCGCCAGCTCGTCCACGCAGGCGTGCTACGCGGCCACAAGAAGGCCGTCTTCTGCCTCGCCGCGGCGGGGGCGCTCCTCTTCAGCGGCTCCGCCGACAACACCATTATGGTCTGGCGGCGCGACGGCGGGGTGCACTCCTGCCTGTCCGTGCTCTCGGGCCACACCGAGCCGATCAGGTGCCTCGCCGTCGTGGAGTACAACAAGGAAAACGTCGCGGCCGCAGCCACCGAGAGCGTAGACAACAGCGGCGTGTCGCGGTGGATCGTGTACAGCGGAAGCCTCGACAAGTCGATCAAGGTATGGCGCGTGACCGACGAGGCGGCTGAGCCTATGTTCCAGGGCTCCGGCGAGGGGTCGCAGATGTTCGACCGGTACCCCGGCGACACGTTCGGGGCCAGCAGCTCGTCATCGTTCCGCTAAGTCGATCCACACGCGCCAACACAGTGCACCAGTTTTGATCAGTGGACAATCGTAATCTTGACGGATTAACCAAATGAATTTCTGGATTATGTTCATAATATTACTGTTGAAGACAATCAGAGAGAGTTGAATGGCACGAACATCATGCCAGCGCATACATCTGGAGCCGTGATATAGTGATGAATCTAGGTAAGTTTGCTTTCAGGGGGGCACTGCGAAGGGGAATCACGATACATATACTTATATATTTTTGTTGTGTAATAGTTGAACTTAACTTGATTTTGTGTTGTGGAAAAAATTAATAAAGGGTCAATTAAGTTCTAACTTTTATTTACTACTTAGTTGAATGTATTTGGTTTGTAATTCTAACCAGTATATCCATCATTTTTCTGTTTATTTGTATTGTTTTTATTCCCTTCTTTATTTGAACCCGACAGTAAACAATCAGTCAAATTGAACTCGAGCATGTTCGAGAAATTTTGGAGCTAGTGGATTTCAAATCCAGATGGAAGTAAATAGTATGCAATGTTCGAGGGGAAAACAGAAAACATATGGACTCTCTTGCATCATTTTAGCTATTCCTTTAGAGCATCTCCAACAGTCGCTGTATCCAGCGATGTATCCAAAAAAGCGAATAGTTTAGCGCGCGAGAGGCGCAAATTGATGCTCCAACAGATGCTGCAACGGCCGGTGTTGTAAAGTGGAGCGCGCTGCAAAAGCGCTATCTTGTGCACTATATCTACCGCGCCGGAAAGAGCGCGCAGTACAAAACAAGCGCAGAAACAACTACCCAATTTTAGAGCTCCAAAATTTAGAGTTTCTGGTGGAGGTAAATATAGCCTCACGCGCGAAACACGGATGAAGCGCACTGCAAAATGCTTTAACAGCGCCAAAATTTAGCGCGGCTGTTGAAGATGCTCTTAGAGGTAACCATGGGAACCACCTCACACCACGGATACGGAAGGCACTCTCCGCTAGGACCAACTCTCTAGAAAGGAGGGCATCCTAAAAACATCATTTCTGAATTTCAGGGGGTAAAAGTGTTTAGACCACGTACGCTAAAACGAGCTCGTACCCCCAAAGTCTAGTACTCCCTTCATCCCACCAAATATGTCGGAATTTTGTTTAAATTTAAATGTATCAGTCAACATTTGGTGTTTAGATACATCCGAATTTAGACAAACTCGTGGGATGGAGGGAGTATATAAAAACGGGTCTCTTATACATCATATTTGCAATACGAGGAATTTTTTTGGTATACTCAAAACAAAGATTATCTTGGTGAGAGAGAGAACTTTCATGCCCAACTGCCACAAAATATAGATTCTCTAATATATTGTTCATCTTTGTATCTACTCTTTGTTAGCAAATAGGTAGAGGATCCACTCAATCTATAATCCACTACTTCTATCTATTTTTCTTTTTAATTTAATAAGCGTGACTCACGTGCTCTACCAGTCAAATCCGACTTTCTGGCCTGAAGGCCCAAAACGTGAAATAAGATGGGCTTCCGTTATTTTTGTTTCTTTTATATAAACAACCCACTGAAAACCCTATTCACCATCCAACCGCAGCATGTAACTGGGGCGCTGCACAGCCCTAAAAGTATGGGCCGGCCCTTCAAGAGCTTGTTTCTGATTTCTTCCTTTATATGTTTATTTGTTTGTTCTCTTTTTCATTTTTTTGCACTAATTTTCCTTGTTACTTTTGATTTAATTTTTTGGTTTTTTTGGTAAAATTATTTTTCACGTTACTGGAAAATATTCATTGTATGTTTACAAAAGTTGTTTGTGGTCAGAAAAAATTTCATGATGTTCCAGTTAATATTCACGAGGTACGAAAAGATGGGTTCAAAATATGTTTGTGGTGTTCCAAAAAAAATCGCAAGGTTAAATAAATAGACTTCACATGATTCAAAAAATGTTCACATTTCATTAAAAATCTTCATGACGTTTCAAAAATATGTTCGCATGTAAAAAAACTTTATAAGGGTAAAATCAATATTTTCTCAAGATTTAAAAACATGTTACTTATTCTAAAAATATATACACGAGGTTTAATAATATTTTCACAAGGAAAAAATACTTACATTTTGATTCAAAAAAATCTATAATATTAAAAATATTAACGACATCAAAACATTGTTTTCTATATAAAAATGACTTCTAAAAATAAAGAAATAATCTAAATCTGTCACTCCGAGTGACTTCACTCTTTCAATCTCAATTAATGATTCATTCCTAGTATCAACCCACCAATTTTTGAAAACTCTTGTATTCCTTGCTGAGATTTCAACAAATGGTATTCCACGACTATGGTAGTGAAAAGTGAAAGCACGTCGATAACATTAGGTCACATCTTCTTGAAAAATAATACGTGTTATGCAACCGTATCAATCTTGAACTCATAAGTTCGTTGGGTTTGCAACGAGAGTGAATATACTGAACCATGCGGCAAATGATCCCACATCAACTCGACTTTTCCTTGGTCCAGAAAGGTTGGTGTGGTCCACAGCTGAAGTTAGGATTTTTCATATACAGTGATAGAAATAGCACATAATACATGTGTGGGCCTCGTTTTATTAACGGAAACAATAGAAAATTGGGCGATATAATTGTTTCTGGCGGGGTTGTGCTACATGAATGTTGCGGTACCGAACTTTTATTACCGCCACAAGATTTAGAACAGACCAACCAGCAACCACAATACCTCCCCAAGGGGATGGCACAGCGGTGTTGACGGGGAGTTGCCTCGATTCTCCGAGAGCTGGCAGAGCGGTATCGAGTGGTTTGTAGTTTCACGAAGCACCCCGTGTGCGCTCAGGCGATTCTCCGAGAGCTGGCAGAGCGGTGTCGAGCAGTTTGTAGTTTGAGCCTCGGAGGAGGAGGGTCCGCCATCCTCCTATTCGCCATCGCGTACGTCTACTGGAGGCGGAGCAAGCGCTCCCGGTCCCGGCCGCCATCTGCAGCGACAGCGGCAGCTGGTGCCTCGACGCGCACGGCTCCGCTTCGCTCCGACATCTCCGACGTCGTGGCGCCCTCCCACACTGCAGCGATAGCGGGAGCTGGTGCCTCGACGCGCACGGCTCCGCCTCGCTCCGACATCTCCGACGTCGTGACGCCCTCCCACACTGCAGCGACAGCGGGAGCTGGTGCCTCGACGCGCACGGCTCCGCCTCGCTCCGACATCTCCGACATGGTGCCTCGACGCACACGGCTCCACCTCCCTCCAACATCTCCGACTCTGCAGCGATAGAGGCAGCCGGTGCCGTGACGCACACGGCTCCGCCTCCCTCCAACATCTCCGACTCTGCAGCGACAACGGCAGCAGGTCCGGTCCATAGATTTCAGAGGCCCTAGGGCGAAACGATATCAAGGGCCCCTTGTTCACAATAGTGAAGTTATCATAGGGCAGGGGGCCATTGCCCCCTACTCTAGATTTTTTTAAAGATATTTATTTATGCTAAATTTGTATATATTACTTAAAGTTTAAGCAGGATTGGTTGTCTGGCCTCTTAACAATCTCCATCACACATGAAAGACTTAAAAAATATTAGTATTGGACAAGAGAAATATTAGAGTAATGCAATAACAAACTAAATAATATTTACATTTGAAAGATTCATGATCTTCGAAATATTTAAGAATCACTCTACAGCCTAAGTACAAGTTTCACACCTTGCCGGGCCTATAATTAGCCCAGTCTGCAGCAAGCACCACACCAAAAACTTAGCCAGCAAAGCAGAGCACGAACATGCAGACGCGGAAGTTCGCCGCCGTTCTGCTCGCTTGTTTGCTTTCCCTCGCACTAGCGCGCGCGGCAGCAAGAAGCATGCCGGCGGCCGCGCCTACGCCCGGGGCACCGACGGAGCATGACCACCGTGCTCATCGCTGGAGAGCGGCGGCGCTGGGTGGTGGGCTCGGAGCAGGGCCGGTCCTGACATTTCAGGGGCCCGGTGCAAAACCAGAAAAAGGTCGCCTATATTGTTGCCGCCGGCTTGCCATACCACCGCCCTAGCCCCTTGCTACTGACCGCCGCGCGCCATCGCGCTGGCCGATAGCCCCTCCTTGCTACCCACCGCTCGCCCTTGGGCTGGCGGCTGGCCGCCAAGCCTCTGCTGCCTATAGCTGTAGATTCCCATGCTTCTTTCTTCAAACTTTTGTCTCTCTCAAGCCTATGAAGATTAGGGAATAAGCAAGGAGAAATTGAGAACGAATCAAATCAGATGAACAAAAGAATATACTTTGTATGATCCTCTCCATTAATTTCTTCATTGCTAAAAATATCAACGCCAGAGAGCCGCCCCATCATTGATGCTCCGGCTGTGATTGTGTTGCCTGCCAAAACCCACCGGCGAGCAGCGACGGGCAACACGGAGAGCCGGGAGGCTCCCAGGACTGCTGGTGGGCCCTGGTCCCTCGGGCGACGGCCCGCAATGCTCCGGCACGCACGTCCAAGCTGGTGCAAGGGCGTGCCACCTGACCTATACCTGGTCAGGAAGGTGATGGATTGCTTCGACTAGTTTCCTGCATGGCATACACGTAAACATTAAATACGAGCCTCGATCGGCTCTCAGGTTATCCTGTGAATCGGCTCAGGGAGCCGATCCACCCATGATTCGTATTGGATCTACGATAACATGGTGGTCCTGCTTGATCAATATAAGCTAAAACAATCTACGACGATTTAGGGTTTTCACCACATAACCGAAACGTCCTACACGTAGTTGAGCCTGGCAGACACGAAAGATAACAGAGAACCAACCCTAGAAAATGCCTAAAAACCAACGTGGAGTTGATCCTCGGAACATCCCTTCTAGGATCAATAAACCGTACCTTACGCACTACTGGATCATTCAACTCGTTTGCAAGGCCTAACCATATGGATATCAAACTAATCCTTGAAGAACAAGGAACAACCGTAACAGATCGAATCTACTAAATAAATACTAAGCAAGGTGCTGCCCTTACACCCAAGATGGGTGCAAGGGCAGCTAGATATCCAGGGGTAGCATGACTAAGCAAATACATCAAGAAAGTACCGATGCTAACCCTAACATATCTATGATAACGGTGTTGCTCGCCATCAAAAAGGCTTCAGTACGAGCAACACATGAACAACGAATAAACAAGATACTGCCTAGATCGCAAGATGCGATCTAGGTAGCATAGCGCTTACCCGGAAGAAACCCTCGAAACAAGGGGTGGCGATGCGCCTAGATTGGTTTGTTGTGAACGTGATCGTCCTCCTTTCTCAATAACCCTAGATACATATTTATAGTCCGTAGACTTTCTAACTTGGGAATAAACCCAACCGTGTACGAGCTAAACTCTATCTCTTAATTCTAACCGACACGTAACCTACTTTAATTTACAGATACACGGGCAATCTAGCCCAAATTCTTGTACAAGGCCGATTCATGAATATTTTCCGTGCATATTCTCCAAGCCCCTCTCAATCGCGGTCCACCTCCTGACTTGGTTAAAATCTGGTGATAACACATGCCCCCCTGGTTTTGGCAATGATAATTCCAAAACCACTCTGTTTTTTCCTCGTAGGGTCATGTCGTGGCAGAGTAGAACCGTCGCAGTATCCTTTCATCATGATGCCTTGCCTTCTCAACTTCTCTGCACGATTTGACAGTTTTTTTGGCACCACTTCCTCGGAAACCGCTGTAGCATTAAATCTCCACTATATCCCCTTTATTTAACCGCGCCGAGCAGTTCACCTCTTCATCCTCTTGCTCCGTACTAGGCATCGGCAAAAAAAACCCTTCCTCTGTATTCATATCTTCCTCCTCCTCCTGTGCCTCATCGGGTCTCTCCTCCTCATCTTCTTCCTCCCGTGAGCCCACACCGGAGTGGGACTCGCTAGCGGCGTACGACCTCCGCGCCCCAGAGAAGTGGGACATCGAGGACCATGATTCCTCCGTCTGGTCCGAGGATGACAAGTCCTTGACCGACGGAGACAACGACTTCCAGTTCCTCGCCGATGGGGAGCTGGAGGAGGAGAGCGAAGATGACCTCTTCTCCTGGGATGACTTCACCTCCTCCGACGAGGAGGAGGAAGAGGAGGACGACGATTCCTCCGACGAATACCCGCCGGCGAAGCGCTTCCGCGCCGGGTCGGATGATGATGACGACGACGACGAGGAGGAAGAGGCCCCCGTCGAGGGCTACGGGAGCAACGACGAGGAGCCCGCCGGCAGCAGTGCCGACGGCAGCTACGGCGACGACGATGAGGGCAGCGACGGCCCTTAGATTAGGGACTATTAGCATAGGACTAGTAGTAATAATCGGCTCCTCTTTTGTTCTTCTTTTCTTGAGCAATCGGCTCTTCTCTGTAAAAAAAACCCCTTCTATTAATGGAGAAAATGTTTCTATGTCGATTTTGCTTTCATATCAATTTTGCCGATTGTCAAAGTAAGTCAACGCGCAAAGAGCCGATGGCAGCACATCGGCCTTTACCATAAAACGCGATTAAGGCCAAATCAGTTGCCTATTCACACAGTAAACTGCAACCTTCGTCTGAGAGAATAAACTCAGACCCTTAAATCGCCGCTCGAACAGATCCAACTCACGGCCACGCGAATCTTAGATCTCAATCACGCAGATTCAACTCACAGCGAATCCAATGGCAGAATCCAATGGCAGAATCATCTTACGCCAATGCTACGATCTCTGGCCTGAAGGTAATCCTCAATGGTCACCCTCCGAGCATAGTGTTGGAATTCAACAGTAAACACCTGAATTAATGTCTCACCCGTCATTAATTTTAGGTATCATACATTCTGCTGCCGCATCCTTCATACTCTCGAGGCATCCCTTCAGTAGAGTCGATATGTGTAATACGATAACTGCTCAATTGAGCTTGTACCTCTAGAGTCGATGGATGTGCATCGGCTTTTAGTCTGAAGTCGATGTCTGTGCATCGGCTGTACTCGTATCTTGTTGTTTTGCATATTTTTCTAAAGTCGATGTCTGTACATCGGCTGTGATTTGTCTGTAATTTTTTTTTATTGGCCGATTTTATGCATCGGCCCCCATATTTCACTGTCCATCATCCCACATGCTTGGGAAATATTTCATGGCCTTCTACTTTATCCGTTTAGGTGCCCCCCGAGCCGAATCTTTCAAGTAATTGAAGATATCGGCTCTCTTCTTCTAAAATTTCGGCCTTCATCTGACGTGCTCGTTGCTGGAACGGCCGAAATCCTTTCTTGAGAGGGAGTCGATGCTCAATTATGCTCCTGTCTAACCCATGCATCTCTGTGTAATCCCATGCAAAGCAATCTGGGTATTCTTTCAACAGAGCTATCATCAGGCTCCTCAAATGCGGATCTAACTTTTTGCTGATAAAAGTTGGTCGTGGCTTATCCCCAGGACCAATGTCAACCTCTTCTAGCTCATCAGCCGATGTAAACCCATACCCTAGCTTTCCGTCACCTGCTAGATCGATGCTCAACACAGGAAAAACGTATGGCGAGGATAATGTAGGCCGATTGCTGGAATCGGCCCCCATTTTGATTGCATTGCGCAATGAAGGTTTACATCTTGTTCGTGCTCTACTATATCTACGTGACATGCTTGAGTTGAGATCATTACTTCTTATTTTTTGGGGCCGATCGCAGGGATCGGCCTTGCCACGTACGTCCATAGACTTTGCTCTTGCTATACTGTCAGGCCGGTGGATAAGACCAGACTCACCCCGTTTTTTGTCACTTCGATGCGCTCACAGCCGTCCAAACTGACTCCAGAGAGTGGCTCTTGGTCTTCCGCTTCCCAAATGTTCATGCCAGCCGTTGAGATTTCGGCTGAGTCATCTGCATGGACGACCTCCACTTCATCTCCATCCCACTGTATCAAGCATTGGTGCATTGTGGATGGAATGCAGCAGTTGGCGTGAATCCAATCCCTCCCTAGCAGGACAGCGTAGGTGCTTTTGCTGTCGACGATGAAGAATGACGTGGGGATGGTTTTTCGGCCTACAGTTAGATCCACGCTCAGAACGCCTTGCGCTTCTGATGCTTGGCCGTTGAAGTCGCTCAATGTTACGTTGGTTTTGATCAGATCCGCGCTAGAGCGTCCCAGGCGACGTAGCATGGAGTATGGCATTATATTGACTACTGCTCCCGTGTCAACCAACATCTTGTTGACAGGCTGCCCGTTGATATAACCTCTTGAGTACAGGGCCTTCAGATGTCTGTAGCTCTTTTCTCGCGGCTTTTCAAAGATAACTGGCCGTGGGCCGCAGACAAGTTGTGCTACAGATGCCTCTTCTAGTCTTGGAGCACAAAACTCCGACGGAAGTATGAACACCATGTTTGTGCCAGCCGATGCCTTATCATCGGCTTTCTTTGGTTTGGGGTGCCATTCTTTCTTCTGTGGACGACCCTCCTCGTCCAGAGTTTGCTGAATTTTCGCGGCCAGATCGGGCCGCGCCTTCCTCAACGTGTGCAGGTATAACCTCTCGGCTTCCTCCAAGCTACGTAGCCGCTGAACCCAGCGCTTTTGAGAGTGACTGAGTCCATCAGGGCACCACCTTGGTCGGCGGTATCTATCTTCTTCTTCTACTTCTTCTTCTTCTTCATCTTCTAATTCCTCGAGATCTTCCACCCGAGAGGACTCAGCTTGCTTGTTCCGAGATGGGAGAGGCCCTAGACATTTGAACACTGATACGTCTCCCGCGTCCTTCTTCCTCTATCTACATTCTGGGCAGCTGTCGATTGTAGGCAATCGGCTCATTCCTGAGTCCCAGCAATGTTTAAAGAAAGGACAATCCCAGTGTCGGTCCATGTCTTCTTGCTCCCTTGACCTTCCTTAGTGCGGTGCTCATATCCTTCGTCATCTCTATCATATCGACGATACTTTCTGTCGTTTACACTGGACCGACGATCTCTTTCGTCGTCTTCGTCGTACCGCCGGCGTCGGTCGTACTGACGCTCATACTTGTTAAGGAGATGATCAGAGAGTGGTCGTTGGTACCGCACGCTTCTCACTTGTTCCTCGGTGACGTACCGTCTGTCATCATATCGGGGCCGGTCGCGTGGACCGGCCTCCTCCTTTTCCTTACCACGAGAACGACTGCTTTCTTCTTTATCCTTGCCAGGGTGGTATACAGGCCCTGCCATGTTAATACTGAACGAGAAATCTGGCTGGCGTCTCACGGGGTGACTGCACTCCACCATGTTAACGGCAGGAAACGGTTGCGTGTCCACTTTCATGGCATACTGGCTGAAAATCAGACGGCCTTGTTCTATCGCCATTTGGATCTGCTGACGCAACACTTTGCAGTCGCTGGTGGTATGGGTGAACGAATGGTGCCACTTGCAGTATGACCTTCCGTTCATCTCTTGCGCCGTAGGGATTCTATGGCCTTCGGGTAACCTCAGCTGCTTCTCCTTAAGCAAAAGATCGAAAATCTGTTCAGCTTTGCTCACGTCGAAGTCAAACCCTTTTGCAGGACCTTGTGGTTTAACCCATTTGCAGGACACGGGGTTTGCCCCCCGAGCCCATTCAGCCACGACTACTTCCTGGTCTCCTGCAGAGTCTTCATCCTCTTCTGTCTCAACCAGGCTTACCGAGCGTTTGAATTTGTCCTGGTACAATTCTGGGTGGCGCTGTTCATACAATGAAAGTTTCTGAACTATATGCGCCAGTGAAGTGTATTCCGCTTGGCAACCCATGTCCTTGAGCGGCGACGCGAGACCCAACACTGCCAGATCAACTGCTTCTTTCTCATTCAAACGAGTCGAATAACATCGGTTCCTCACAGTCCTGAAGCGCTGAATGTATTCTGATACCGTCTCTCCGCGCCTCTGTCGTACTTGTGCCAGATCGGCAATGCCAGCCTCGGAAGCTTCTGAGTGATATTGCATGTGGAACTGCTCTTCCATCTGCTTCCACGTCCGGATTGAATCTGGCGGCAGCGAGGTGTATCATCCAAAAGCCGATCCTGTGAGAGACTGCGCAAAAAACCTTACGCGTAGCTGGTCTGATGCTGAGATCATGCCCAACTGTGCCAAATATCGGCTCACATGCTCAATTGAACTAGAGCCTTATGAGCCACTAAACTTTGAGAACTCAGGGAGCCGATACTTGGGCGGCAGTAGAATCAAATCGTACTCGTTGGGGTACGGCTTGGAATAGCCGATTGCCCTCCTCTTTGGCACCATGCTGAACTGGTCTCTCAAGATTGCACTGATCTGGTCCACGGTGTTAGCTGCAGGGGCCGAGCTTTGCTGATTTGTTGCGGTAGCATATTTAGCCAGCCACGCCTATTTATCGGCGTCTACTCCGGAAATCCCTCCTGCTATTCCAGAAATCCCTCCTGCTGTAATCTGGTTCGTGCGCGCCAAGTTATTGCAGTCTGGCACATACATGCACGTGTATCCATGCGGGTTTTCCTTAGGCGGTTCCAGCATGAACTGGTAATCAGCAGGATCGCCTCCAATCTTGTAGATGACGAATGCCGGTGAACCCGGCGGTTCTGGAGCTGCTAGCGAGAACGGCAGCTGTGGTCTGGTGTGGAACGGTATCTCTCCTTGGTGAGTCCCTAGTGTAGGTCCTGACGGAGAGTACTGATGCTTCATGATTTCCTGGACCACGCGAAGCGCAACGCGCTCGAAAGCGTTCACCAGGCTCTCGGAAGCGGTAGATAGATCCACCTCATCGAGAGCGCCTTCAGCTGAGAAACCTTTCCACCTAATGCCATGTGTACGGGTCCTTTCGAAAGAGCCGATGAGGTCGGCTTCGAAGAGAGCTTTAAGCTCGTTATACTTCTTCTTATGCTCCTCAGTCAGATCTTCGTACGTGACTGGGTCTTCCGCCATCTCTGATGCAGATGTTGATGCAGTTGATGTAGAAGAATGTCCCACCGGGCGTGCCAGAATGTGTTGCCTGCCAAAACCCACCGGCGAGTAGCGACGGGCAACACGGAGAGCCGGGAGGCTCCCAAGACTGCTGGTGGGCCCTGGTCCCTCGGGCGACGGTCCGCAATGCTCCGGCACGCACGTCCAAGCTGGTGCAAGGGCGTGCCACCTGACCTATACCTGGTCAGGAAGGTGATGGATTGCTTCGACTAGTTTCTCGCATGGCATACACGTAAACATTAAATACGAGCCTCGATCGGCTCTCAGGTTATCCTGTGAATCGGCTCAGGGAGCCGATCCACCCATGATTCGTATTGGATCTACGATAACATGGTGGTCCTGCTTGATCAATATAAGCTAAAACAATCTACGATGATTTAGGGTTTTCACCACATAACTGAAACGTCCTACACGTAGTTGAGCCTGGCAGACACAAAAGATAACAGAGAACCAACCCTAGAAAAGGCCTAAAAATCAACGTGGAGTTGATCCTCGGAACATCCCTTCTAGGATCAATAAACCGTACCTTACGCACTACTGGATCATTCAACTCGTTTGCAAGGCCTAACCATATGGATATCAAACTAATCCTTGAAGAACAAGGAACAACCGTAACAGATCGAATCTACTAAATAAAGACTAAGCAAGGTGCTGCCCTTACACCCAAGATGGGTGCAAGGGCAGCTAGATATCCAGGGGTAGCATGACTAAGCATATACATCAAGAAAGTACCGATGCTAACCCTAACATATCTATGATAACGGTGTTGCTCGCCATCAAAAAGGCTTCATTACGAGCAACACATGAACAATGAATAAACGAGATACTGCCTAGATCGCAAGATGCGATCTAGGCAGCATAGCGCTTACCCGGAAGAAACCCTCGAAACAAGGGGTGGCGATGCGCCTAGATTGGTTTGTTGTGAATGTGATCGTCCTCCTTTCTCAATAACCCTAGATACATATTTATAGTCCGTAGACTTTCTAACTTGGGAATAAACCCAACCGTGTACGAGCTAAACTCTATCTCTTAATTCTAACCGACACGTAACCTACTTTAATTTACAGATACACGGGCAATCTAACCAAAATTCTTGTACAAGGCTGATTCATGAATATTTTCCGTGCATATTCCCCAAGCCCCTCTCAATCGCGGCCCACCTCCTGACTTGGTTAAAATCTGGTGATAACAGATTGTGAAACAGGAGATGAGAACGAGGAGGCAAGGGGAGAGTTAATGCGATGAAAACCTGGACTTAGTAAATGTGGCCGATGCCTCTTTTTCTTCAGAAATAGTACTAGCTCAATCACGCGTACATGTGCCGGCAATTAATGCCTCCAAAAGCTTGCCCTGATTTGAGCGTGGGCTGATTTTGATTACTACTAGGTAAAGAAAATTAAACCAAATGGCCAACATCTACCTAATATACCTAGCTGGGGCCCCTAACAACCGGAGGCCCAGTGCGCCCGCACTGGTTGCACTAGCTCAGCGCCGGGCCTGAGTTTGACGGAAGCACCATGTGTGCGCTCAGGCAGCTAAAACCATGAATTTAGTGTGACCTCGTAGTAGTGAACCGGTCTCCCCTCGATGTCGCTGTCTCCGGATAGAATTGATAAGGAGGGCACCTCGTACTAGGACACATGATCAATTGGATATCACTAGTAGAAAACCTCTCATCCATCTAAGCCTTTAGTACCGGTTCCCTTACGAACCGGTACGAAAGGCTTTATTAATACCGGTTCCAGGGCTGGGACATCTATACCGGTTCATAATGGACCTTTAATACCGGTTCGTGTTACGAACCGGTATGAAAGGGTTTCTGCCCAAATTCCAGGCTAAGGTGGGGCCAGGGCTACACCTTTAGTACCGGTTCTTCTAAGGAACCGATACTAAAGGGTCCTCCCTATATCAGCGCACGCCAACCCGCCCGAGCCCCCTGCATATCATTCTCCAAATCTCCTCCTCCCTCACATTTCCAAATATTTTGCACCTCTCACACTCCAATAATTTTCATTTTTCTCCACCATTTTAACAAGATTAACGGCATACATCTATCCAAGGGTTAGCAATATCATCCTTCCTTCCGGCGTTTCTAATTTAGCTCATTTCTTTGGTAGTTTTAACTCGTACTATTTTTCTAGTGCAAGCAAGGTGTTCGATGAAATGCCTAAGTTAGTGATTTTATTTTTTTTATATGCAATTTGAGCTGAAATTATGGTATGTTTTGTAGGTTTTAATTAGTATCATCCCCGTCCTTACCGCCGTCGATCGCCAGCGTCGTCCCCTAGCCGGCACGGTACCACCTCGGTGAGCCCTGATACGTCTCCGACGTATCGATAATTTCTTATGTTCCATGCCACATTATTGATGATATCTACATGTTTTATGCACACTTTATGACGTATTTATGCGTTTTCCGGAACTAACCTATTGACGAGATGCCGAAAGGCCAGTTGCTGTTTTCTGCTGTTTTTGGTTTCAGAAATCCTAGTAAGGAAATATTTTCGGAATCGGACGAAATCAACACCAGAGATCTTATAATTCCAGGAAGCTTCCAGAGCACCGGAGAAAAGTCATAGGGGAGTCAGGGGGGCCCCACCCCACAGGGCAGCGCGGCCCAGGGGGGCGCGCCCCCCTATTGTGTGGGCACCCCGTGGCCCCTCCGACTCCGCCTCTTCGCCTATTTAATCGTCCTTGACCTAAAACCTCGACCGAGAGCCACGGTACGAGAAACCATCCAGAGCCGCCGCCATCGCGAAGCCAAGATCTGGGGGACAGGAGTCTCTGTTCCGGAACGCCGCCGGGACGGGGAAGTGCCCCCGGAAGGCTTCTCCATCGACACCGCTGCCATCTCCACCGCCATCTTCATCACCGTTGTTGTCTCCCATGAGGAGGGAGTAGTTCTCCATCGAGGCTAAGGGCTGTACCGGTAGCTATGTGGTTAATCTCTCTCCCTATGTACTTCAATACAATAATCTCATGAGCTGCCTTACATGATTGAGATTCATATGATGATGCTTGTAATCTAGATGTCATTATGCTAGTCAAGTGGATTTTACTTATGTGATTTCCGGAGACTCCTTGTCCCACGTGTGTAAAGGTGACAAAGTGTGTGTGCACCGTGTGGGTCTCTTAGGCTATATTTCACAGAATACTTATTCACCTGTTATGAATGGCATAGTGAAGTGCTTATTTATATCTCTTTATGATTGCAATGTGTTTTGTATCACAATTTATCTATGTGCTACTCTAGTGATGTTATTAAAGTAGTTTATTCCTCCCGCACGGTGTAATGGTGACAAGTGTGTGCATCGTGTAGTACTTGGCGTAGGCTATGATTGTGATCTCTTGTAGATTATGAAGTTAACTATTGCTATGATGGTATTGATGTGATCTATGCCTCCTTTCGTAGCGTGAAGGTGACAATGTGCATGCTATGTTAGTACTTGGTTTGGTTATGTTGATCTGTCATGCACTCTAAGGTTATTTAAATATGAACATCAAATATTGTGGAGCTTGTTAACTCCGGCATTGAGGGTTCGTGTAATCCTACACAGTTAGTGGTGTTCATCATCCAACAAGAGGGTGTAGAGTCTAGCATCTATCTATTTATTCTGTTATGTGATCAATGTTGAGAGTGTCCACTAGTGAAAGTATAATCCCTAGGCCTTGTTCCTAAATACCGCTATCGCTGCTTGTTTACTCGTTCTACCGCATCACGTACTCGTCCGCAATATTACCACTATCAACCACACGCCGATCCCGGACAGCAAAGCACTTTTCAAGCGCTGTTGCTACTGCTCATACTTATTCATACCACCTGTATTTCACTATCTCTTCGCCGAACTAGTGCACCTATTAGGTGTGTTGGGGACACAAGAGACTTCTTGCTTTGTGGTTGCAGGGTTGCATGAGAGGAATATCTTTGACCTCTTCCTCCCTGAGATCGATAAACCTTGGGTGATCCACTTAAGGGAAACTTGCTGCTGTTCTACAAACCTCCGCTCTTGGAGGCCCAACACTGTCTACAAGAATAGAAGCACCCGTAGACATCGAGCACTTTTCTCGGCGCCGTTGCTGGGGAGGAAAGGTAAAAGGCACTCATACTCCGGTTCCAGTGTAACGATACTTTTCTGGCGCCATTGTGTGTGTGCTCGAAGCTATTTCCTTTAGATCCTGCAATTGCATCTTTTTGTTTCTTGTTTTACACTAGTTAGGCATAATGGACAACAATGAGCTTCTTATTTTATTCCCTGAGTTAAGACATGAATTGTGTGATGCGAAAATTAAAGAACCTATGGAGCCTCAATTGCATGCTAGTAGCAATGTTATTAGTATGAACGCAATCACTGCTAATGCTATGGATAAGTCTAAGCTTGGGGAAGCTAGTTTTTGTGATCTTTTTAGCTTCCCATCTTTAGGGGAGAAAATTTGTTCTGATAATGCTTTATCTCCCATATACGATAACTCTAATGATGCTTGTGATATTTTAAATCCACCAACTGCAAGCACTGCTTTCAAGATACCCACGAAAATTATTGAACGTGTTATAGATAACCGCTATGAAGGGGATGGAACTGTCCATCCTGGAGATCATTTACAGTTTTTGCATGAATTATGCGGGTTATTCAAGTGTGCAGGTATCTCTATGGATGAAGTGAGGAAGAAGCTATTCTCTTTTTCGCTGTCTGGTAAAGCTGCACATTGGTATAAATTGCTGAAGAATAGTCATTCTCTTGGTTGGGAGGAAATTGTACCTCTCTTTTACTTTAAATTTTATCCTCCTTATGAAGTGCATATTGATAGGAATTATATTTATAACTTTTATCCTCGTGATGAAGAGAGTATTTCTCAAGCGTGGGGGAGATTGAAGTCACTAATGCTCAAATGTCCCATTCATGAGCTCCCCCGTAATGTTATTGTTAACAATTTTTATGCGAGGCTTTCAGGACAACACAAGGACTATCTGGATGCCTGTTCGGATGGATCGTTCACAAGCAAGGAGGTTGAAGCTAAGTGGGATATTCTTGATCGGATTGAGGAGAACGTTGAAGGATGGGAGAACAACAAAGGTGAAGAGTCAGGTATAAATTATGATTATGAATGCATTGAAGCTTTTATGGATACTGATAAATTTCGAAATATGAGTGCTACTTATGGTCTTGACTCTCAAGTTGCTGCAAATCTTTATAAAGCCTTTGCTTCTCATTTTGAATTGCCTAAAAAGAATTTTGATAAGTATCATGAACCTTTTAAAGAGGCTTGCATGAAGAATGAAATTGTTGTTAATGATTGCAATAAGCATGCTCAAACTCCTAAGAATGTTATTTCCTATAAGCATGTTAATTTTTGTGGAATGCATAGACCTTGTGGAATTAATCAAATCAAAGATGAATATTGTATCCATCATATTAATGAAAAAACTAGAAAGTGGTTTAGGGCTCTAGATGATCTTGGTAAAAAAGTTTGTGCCCTCTATCCTTTTATTTGTGAACTTTGCCATAGAGTGGGTCATTTCAATTTTCAATGCTCCTCCAATGATAATATGAACCCCATGAGTACTACAAAGTTGTATTGTGATGATGAAATTACTCTTAATCAGCACGATGAACTTACTTTATTTTTGTGGTGTGAAGAGCTATCGAGAAAAATCTCTTTGTTACATATGAGTGATCTTGATATTGATGATGTCCTGCATGGGTGTTTTTCTTATTGCATTGATAATAGCCATACAAATACTTACATACAAAATATTTTAGAAGATGACACCTTGCCAAAATATGATAGGACCGTGTGTGTTTTGAACTAATTAATGAAAAGGAGGAATCCTCCCAAGTTTCTTCTATTGTTTCTGAAAGTAAATCAGGTTATGCGGACAAGCCACCCTTCAAGCCTCTTCCTCCTAAAGAAGGGAATAAGGAGAAGGAAGAGAAGAAGAAGAAGAAGAAGGGAACGAAGAAGAAGAAGAAGGAGAATAAAAAGAAAGAGGTAACAGCATATCCCCGCGTGAATGGGATAACACTAGGTAACCGTAAGTATGTTGCTCCTAATGATTATTATCATAATGAATCTGAATACGATGATCTTCCTATGCTCTTTACATACATTAGTGATCATGATTTGAATGAGCACACTACTTTTGATATTGCAAATCTCTGGGAAACTAATTCTGAAAATGAGGATGATAATAATTGCCATAGTAACAGTGCTATCTATGCTTCCTCCCATAATGATATAGAAAGCTCTAAGCTTGGGGAAGAGGTGTTTGAAAATCCTTTTGCTACTGATCATTATGTGTTTGATACATCTCCTAACAATGATGGTATGGTCAAAGATAAACCGACTGTGAAAGATAACTATTCTATTTCTTATGATGACACTGTGCCTCCGACCTTTGATGATTATTATAAAGAATGCTATGATATAGGTTATAACTATCCTTATGAAACTTGTCATAGTCATGATTGGATCACCAAAAACAATTCCCTTAATATGCAACTTGTTTACCATGTTCAAATTCTTGATAATAATCTTGCTCCAATTACTATTAACGAGAAGAACTCTTCTTATGCTAAAATTAATGATACTTCTATGCATATGAACCATGATAAGAATGTTTTAAGTGATGGGTATATTGTGGATTTCATCAATGATGCTACTGAAAGTTATTATGAGAGTGGGAAACATGGTTATATGCATCTTAATAATATTAAGTTTCCCCTCTTTATGTTGAGAATCTTGAAGTTACTCGTGTTTTATCCTCTTATGCTTGTCACTTTGTTCTTCATGAATTCATTTGTGTACAAGATTCCTTTTCATAGGAAGCATGTTAGGCTTAAATTTGTTTTGAATTTGCCTCTTGATACTCTCTTTTGCTTCAAATACTATTTCTTGCGAGTGCATCATTAAAACTATTGAGCCCATCTTAATGGCTATAAAGAAAGAACTTCTTGGGAGATAACCCATGTGTTTAATTTGCTACAGTATTTTGTTTTATATTTGTGTCTTGGAAGTTGTTACTACTGTAACAACCTCTCCTTATCTTTATTTTGTTGCATTGTTGTGCCAAGTAAAGTCTTTGATAGAAAGGTTGATACTAGATTTGGATTACTGCGCAGAAAAAGATTTCTGTCTGTCACGAATCTGGGCTGAATTCTCTGTAGGTAACTCAGAAAATTATGCCAATTTACGTGAGTGATTCTCAGATATGTACGCAACTTTAATTCAATTTGAGCATTTTAATTTGAGCAAGTCTGTTGCCTCAATAAAATTCGTCTTTACGGACTGTTCTGTTTTGACAGATTCTGCCTTTTATTTCGCATTGCCTCATTTGCTATGTGGGATGGACTTCTTTGTTCCATTGATTTCCAGTAGCTTTGAGCAATGTCCTGAAGTGTTAAGAATGATTGTGTCACCTCTGAACATGTGAGTTTTTGATTATGCACTAACCCTCTAATGAGTTGTTTTGAGTTTGGTGTGGAGGAAGTTTTCAAGGGTCAAGAGAGGAGGACGATATACTACGATCAAGAAGAGTGAAAAGTCTAAGCTTGGGGATGCCCCGGTGGTTCATCCTCGCATATTTCAAGAAGACTCAAGCATCTAAGCTTGGGGATGCCCAAGGCATCCCCTTCTTCATCGACAAATTATCAGGTTCCTTCTCTTGAAACTATATTTTTATTCGGTCACATTTTATGTACTTTACTTGGAGCGTCTGTATGTTTCTTGTTTTTGTTTTTGTTTGAATAAATGCTTGTGTGGGAGAGAGACACGCTCCTCTGGTTCATATGAACACATGTGTTCTTAGCCTTTAATTTTCATGGCGAAGGTTGAAACTGCTTCGTTAATTGTTATATGGTTGGGAACAGAAATGCTACATGTAGTAATTGGTAAAATGTCTTGGATAATGTGATACTTGGCAATTGTTGTGCTCATGTTTAAGCTCTTGCATCATATACTTTGTACCCATTAGTGAATAAATACATAGAGCTTGCTAAAATTTGGTTTGCATAATTGGTCTCTCTAAGGTCTAGATAATTTCTAGTATTGAGTTTGAACAACAAGGAAGACGGTGTAGAGTCTTATAATGTTTACAATATGTCTTTTATGTGAGTTTTGCTGCACCGGTTCGTCCTTGTGTTTGTTTCAAATAACCTTGCTAGCCTAAACCTTGTATCGAGAGGGAATACTTCTCATGCATCCAAATCCTTGAGCCAACCACTATGCCATTTGTGTCCACCATACCTACCTACTACATGGTATTTCTCCGCCATTCCAAAGTAAATTGCTTGAGTGCTACCTTTAAACAATTCAAAATTTATCACCTCTGATTTGTGTCAATGTTTTATAGCTCATGAGAAAGTATGTGGTGTTTATCTTTCAATCTTGTTGGGCAACTTTCACCAATGGACTAGTGGCTTCATCCTTTTATCCAATAATTTTGCAAAAAGAGCTGGCAATGGGATTCCCAGTACCAAATTAATTAATCTAAATAGACACTCCTCCATGGTATGTGATTGTTGGACGGCACCCGAAGGATTCGGTTAGCCATGGCTTGAGAAAGCAAAGGTGGGGAGGAGTGTCATCATAATAAAACTAAAATAAAAAGGCACTCCTTCATGGTATGAGATTGTTGGCAGGCACCCGAGGATTCGGTTAGCCATGGTTTGTGAAATCAAGGTTGGAAGGAGTGCCACCCAAAAATAAAAATAATTCATGGGAGCCGCTCTTTGAAGGTTTGTCTGGCAAGGGGGTTAGAGTGCCCACTACCATTCGTTGACAACAACAAACACCTCTCAAAATTTTACTTTATGCTCTCTATATGTTTTCAAAACCAAAGCTCTAGCACAAATATTGATGCGGCCTAAGGCCACGTGGGTTGCCCGATCTCACGAATTGACCGAGGGAAAGGCGGGGGAGAGGAAGAACACGAAGAACACGGCGATGAACACGATGAACACACGCAAACACACGCCAACCCGATACAATTCCGGTTTACTCCCGATAGCCCGAACCTCTATCCCGATAGAATCTCTCAAGGGAGAGACACGCGGTAGAATCCCCGAGAGGAAGATCGGTATACGATCGGTGGAATCACACGAGTGAGAGACCGGTGGTAGAATCACAAGTGTGATAGACTAATCATATAAGGAGTGCCTTGATACAGTAGATATGATAATCTAAGGAGGGGGTTTCCCTAATCCCAAAGGGACGGTGGAGGCATGAGCCAAATTCTAGTTCATCTACTCTAACCTAATGAAGGGGGAGGTGGGAGCCTATATATAGGGAGCCACTAAGGAGGGGTAGTTTAGAGAAACAAAGGGGTACATGGGCCTTGGCCCGAATTGAATTGTGGCAGGCGTCTTCTCTCCTAGGCGACCTCCGACGCTCTTCTTCCTTCTTCTCTTCCATGCCTCCGTGACCTCGGCCTTGAGTGTGGTTCTTGACGTTGAAGCACATGATGAAGCGAAGACCGTAGGTCGGGCTACATCAAATATAGCAATCAATGCTTCCCTCTGCGAAGGGCCATTCTTTTACTTTTATGTTGAGTCAGTTCACCTATTTCTCTCCATCTCAAGAAGCAAACACTTGTGTGAACTGTGCATTGATTCTTACATACTTGCATATTGCACTTGTTATATCTCTTTGCATTGATAACTATCCATGAGATATACATGTTACAAGTTGAAAGCAATCGCTGAAACTTAATCTTCCTTTGTGTTGCTTCAATACCTCTACTATGAATTATTGCTTTGTGAGTTAACTCTTATGCAAGACTTATTGATGCTTGTCTTGAAGTACTATTCATGAAAAGTCTTTGCTATATGATTCATTTGTTTACTCATGTCATTTACATTGTTTTGATCGCTGCATTCATTACATATGCTTACAATAGTATGATCAAGTTTATGATGGCATGTCACTCCAGAAATTATCTTTGTTATCGTTTACCTGCTCGGGACGAGCAGAAACTAAGCTTGGGGATGCTGATACGTCTCCGACGTATCGATAATTTCTTATGTTCCATGCCACATTATTGATGATATCTACATGTTTTATGCACACTTTATGTCATATTTATGCGTTTTCCAGAACTAACCTATTGACGAGATGCCGAAAGGCCAGTTGTTGTTTTTTGCTGTTTTTGGTTTCAGAAATCCTAGTAAGGAAATATTTTCGGAATCGGACGAAATCAACACCGGAGATCTTATAATTCCAGGAAGCTTCCAGAGCACCGGAGAAAAGTCAGAGGGGAGTCAGGGGGGGCCCCACCCCACAGGGCGGCGTGGCCCAGGGGGGCGCGCCCCCCTATTGTGTGGGCACCCCGTGGCCCCTTCGACTCCGCCTCTTCGCCTATTTAATCATCCTTGACCTAAAACCTCGACCGAGAGCCACGGTACGAGAAACCATCCAGAGCCGCCGCCATCGCGAAGCCAAGATCTGGGGGACAGGTGTCTCTGTTCCGGCACACCGCCGGGACGGGGAAGTGCCCCCGGAAGGCTTCTCCATCGACAATGCTGCCATCTCCACCGCCATCTTCATCACCGCTGCTGTCTCCCATGAGGAGGGAGTAGTTCTCCATCGAGGCTAAGGGCTGTACCGGTAGCTATGTGGTTAATCTCTCTCCCTATGTACTTCAATACAATAATCTCATGAGCTGCCTTACATGATTGAGATTCATATGATGATGCTTGTAATCTAGATGTCATTATGCTAGTCAAGTGGATTTTACTTATGTGATTTCCGGAGACTCCTTGTCCCACGTGTGTAAAGGTGACAGTGTGTGTGCACCGTGTGGGTCTCTTAGGCTATATTTCACAGAATACTTATTCACTGTTATGAATGGCATAGTGAAGTGCTTATTTATATCTCTTTATGATTGCAATGTGTTTTGTATCACAATTTATCTATGTGCTACTCTAGTGATGTTATTAAAGTAGTTTATTCCTCCCGCACGGTGTAATGGTGACGATGGTGTGCATCGTGTAGTACTTGGCGTAGGCTATGATTGTTATCTCTTGTAGATTATGAAGTTAACGATTGCTATGATGGTAGTGATGTGATCTATGCCTCCTTTCGTAGCGTGAAGGTGACAAGTGGTGCATGCTATGTTAGTACTTGGTTTGGTTATGTTGATCTATCATGCACTCTAAGGTTATTTAAATATGAACATCGAATATTGTGGAGCTTGTTAACTCCGGCATTGAGGGTTCGTGTAATCCTACACAGTTAGTGGTGTTCATCATCCAACAAGAGGGTGTAGAGTCTAGCATCTATCTATTTATTCTGTTATGTGATCAATGTTGAGAGTGTCCACTAGTGAAAGTATAATCCCTAGGCCTTGTTCCTAAATACTGCTATCGCTGCTTGTTTATCGTTCTCATCGCATCTGTACTGTCCGCAATATTACCACCATCAACCACACGCCAGTCCTGGACAGCAAAGCACTTTTCTGGCGCTGTTGCTACTGCTCATACTTATTCATACCACCTGTATTTCACTATCTCTTCGCCGAACTAGTGCACCTATTAGGTGTGTTGGGGACACAAGAGACTTCTTGCTTTGTGGTTGCAGGGTTGCATGAGAGGAATATCTTTGACCTCTTCCTCCCTGAGATCGATAAACCTTGGGTGATCCACTTAAGGGAAACTTGCTGCTGTTCTACAAACCTCTGCTATTGGAGGCCCAACACTGTCTACAAGAATAGAAGCACCCGTAGACATCAAGCCCCTCTTCTTTTTTATAAAAACAATTAGTTTTATGTGATGAACTTGAATATTAATTAAGTTGGTCACTCATATATCCACGATGTTGTGTATTTAATGATTTTTGATATACATATAAAATGCAGATGAGTCGACAATGGATGTACGGTGACCGGTGCCATCCCGAGTTCATTAATGGCATGCATTATTTTCTCAACGTGGCTGAGGCAAACAGGCGGTCGAATGGTTTCATGTATTGTCCATGTAGTTCATGTAAGAATATGAAGGATTACTCTACCTCGAAGACCCTTCACGTCCACCTGCTGGAGAACGGTTTCATGCACAGCTATAATTGTTGGACCAAGCACGGAGAAAGAGGGGTTATATTGGAAGACAACGAAGAAAAGAGGATAGTGACAACTATCCCTTATTCACGGAAGACGGTGATAGTAGAATGGGGGAAGACGAAGCTGAAGAAGAGCCCATTTTCGATGAGCCGATTTTTGATGACCCGGATGATGATTTGGGTCGGGCCATTCTTGATGCGAAGATGAACCGCGGAAATGAAAAGGAGAGGTTGAAGTTGGAGAAAATGTTAGAGGATCACAACAAACTGTTGTACCCAAATTGCGAAAATGGTCAGAAAAAGCTGGGTACCACGCTGGAATTGCTGCAGATGGAAGGCGGAGAATGGTACTTCGACAAGGGATTTGAAAAGTTGCTGAAAATAATAAAGAAGATGCTTCCAGGGGAGAACGTGTTGCCCTCTAGAACGTACGAAGCAAACAAGGTTCTCTGCCCTCTAGGATTAGAGGTGTAGAAGATACATGCATGCATCAATGACTGCATCCTCTACCGCGGGAGTACGAGAATTTGAATGCATTCCCGGTATGTAGTGCATTGAGGTATAAGATCAAGCGAGATGACCCCGGCGATGTTGAGGGCGAGTCCACCCCAGTGAAGAGGGTTCCTGCGAAGGTGATGTGGTATGCTCCTATAATACCACGGTTGAAACGTTTGTTCCGGAACAAAGAGCATGCCAAGTTGTTGTGATGGCACAAAGAGGACCGTAAGAAAGATGTGATGCCGAGACACCCCGCCGACGGGTCGCAAGTGGAGAAAAATCGACAGAGAGTTCAAGTCATTTTCTCGATGACGCAAGGAACTTAAGATTTGGTCTAAGTACAGATGGCTTTAATCCTTTCGGGGAGCAGAGCTCCAGCCATAGCACCTCGGCCGGTGACTCTATGTATCTATAACCTTCCTCCTTGTTTGTGCATGAAGCGGAAGTTCATTATGATGCCGTTGCTCATCCAGGGCCCGAAGCAACCCGGCAACGACATTGATGTGTACCCGAGGCCATTGGTTGAAGAACTTTTAGAGTTGTGGCGTGATGAAGGTGTACCCGTGTGGGATGAGCACGAACAAAAGGAATTTAACCTACGAGCGTTGTTATTTGTAACCATCAATGATTGGCCTGCTCTTGGTAACATTTCAGGGCGATCAAACAAGGGATACAATGCATGCACACACTCGTTTAGGTGAGACCGATCAGCAATTATTTGGGAAACAAGAATGTGTACTCGGGCATCGTCGATTTCTTCCAAAACAACATCACGTAAGAAAGAGAGGAAAGCATTTCGGAGGTGAGTGCAGATAACCGAACGAAGCCTACCCGCCCTACTCGGGAAAGTTATATATGATATGGTCAAGGATTTAAAAGTGATCTTTGGAAAGGGTCCCGGCGGACAATCTGTTCCGCATGATGTTGACGGACACGTACCCATGTGGAAGAAGAAGTCGATATTTTGGGAGCTACCGTACTCGGAAATTCTTAGAGGTTCACTCGCAATCGACGTGATGCACGTGACGAAAAATCTTTGCGTGAACCTGCTAAACTTCTTGGGCGTGTATGGGAAGACAAAAGATACACCGGATGCACGGCAGGACCAACAAAGTATCCACGAAGGAAACAACCTGAATCCAGAGAAGTATCAAGGTCCTGCCAGCTACGCTCTTACCAAAGAGGAGAAGGAGATATTTTTTGAAGTCCTGAGTAGCATCAAGGTCCCGTCTGGCTTCTCGTCGAATATAAAGGGAATAATAAACATGTCGGAGAAAAAGTTTCAAAACCTAAAGTCTCATGACTGCCACGTGATTATGACACAATTACTTCCGGTTGCATTGAGGGGTCTTCTACCGGAAAATGTTCGAGTACCCATTGTGAAGCTATGTGCATTCCTCAATGCAATTTCTCAGAAGGTGATCAATCCACTTACTCTACAAAATTTACAGAAGGATGTGGTCCAATGTCTTGTCAGCTTCGAGTTGGTGTTCCCACCATCCTTCTTCAATATTATGACACATCTCCTAGTTCACACTGGTCGAAGAGATTGGCGTTCTCGGTCCTGTATTTCTACACAACATGTTCCCCTTTGAGAGATTCATGGGAGTCTTAAAGAAGTACGTTCATAACCGTGCTAGGCCAGAAGGAAGCATCTCCAAGGGCTATGGAACAGAGGTGGTCATTGAGTTTTGTGTTGACTTTATTCCTGACCTTAAGCCGATCGGTGTTCCTGAATCGCGCTATGAGGGGAGACTGCGTGGAAAAGGCACGCTAGGAAAGAAATCAGCAACGTGTATGGACGGACATTCTTTCACTCAAGCACACTACACAGTTCTACATAATTTCATCTTGGTGGCTCCGTACAAAGAGGAACACAAGGATATCTTACGCTCTAAATACCCGGAGCAACGTGAAGATTGGATTGATGGAGAACACATGAAGACTTTCGGCGGTTGGTTGCAAACACGTCTCATGAATGTCACCGATGACGAGCAGCTGTACTTGTTGGCCAAGCAACCATCTTCTACTATATCGACTTTTCAAGGGTACGAGATTAATGGGAACACATTTTACACTTTCGCCCAATACAAAAAGAGCACCAACCAAAACAGTGGTGTCCGCTTCGATGCGTAAGATGGCAATGGGAACAAGGTCACATATTATGGGTACATAGAGGAGATATGGGAACTTGACTATGGACCTAATTTCAAGGTCCCTTTGTTCCGGTGCAAATGGTTCAACTCTGAAAGACGGGGTACAGGTAGACCCGCGATGACGGAATGACTACAGTGGATTTCAAAAATCTAGGGTACGACACCGAACCATTCGTCCTAGCCAGTGAAGTGGCTCAGGTTTTTTATGTGAAGGATATGTCTAGCAAACCGAAAAAAAAAGAAAGGCAAGAGGACACATCATACGATGAGCCAAAGCGGCACATAGTTCTTTCAGGAAAAAGAAACATCGTGGGAGTAGAGGACAAGACGGACATGTCGGAAGATTATAATAAGTTTGACGATATTCCACCCTTCAAGGTAAAAATTGACCCAAGCATCATCTTAAACAATGAAGATTTTCCATGGTTGCGTCGCAGTAAGAAGAAAGGGAAACAGACGAAGAAAACTCAGAAGACTAGCTAGCCACATATAGGGATCATAACTTGTGTATCTCAATATGGAAATCACTTTTGTGTAATGATGTTACTATATGTAAGATATTAACAATGGAGATGGTTGGCTTGTTTTACTAGTTAAGTAGCTTTCACGGGTGAAAGGACACGGATGTCGCCTAGAGGGGGGGGGTGAATAGGCGATTTAAAACTTTTACGAGATGGGCTTAACAAATGCGGAATAAAACTAGCGTTTACTTTGTCAAGCCCAAAGCCTATATACTACTGTTCACCTATGTGCACCAACAACTTATGCTAAGCAATACAAGCAAGTATGTGATAGCAAGATATATATAACTTCAAGCACGATGGCTATCACAAGGTAAAGTGCATAAGTAAAGAGCTCGGGTATAGAGATAACCGAGGCACGCGGGAGACGATGATTTATCCCGGAGTTCACACTCTTGCGAGTGCTAATCTCCGGTGGAGAGGTGCGGTTGCTTAGTGCTCCCGAACGCCACAAGAGGCTCACCTTGAGGTGTGGTTGCTCGATGCACACCAACGCCACAAAGGCCTCACCCCAAGATGCGGTACTCACACCACACACCGAACGCCACGAAGGCGCCTCACCTAAATCTCCGGTGACCCTCGCCACAAAGGCCTAGGTCACGGTTCCACTAAGGGATTTCCTTCAAGGCGGAAACCGGGCCTTACACAAAGCTTGGGGCACGCATCCACAACTTAATTGGAGGCTCCCAAGAAATCGCCACAAAGGCCTCAAATCCGTCTAGGGTTCCAAGAACCCAAGAGTAACAACTTTCTTGCTTTCACTTCCACGAATCACCGTGGAGAACTCAAACCGATGCACCAAATGCAATGGCAAGAACACCACAAAGATGCTCAAGTACTTCTCTCTCAAATTGCAACAAAGCTACAAAAGCTATTGGGGGAATAAGAGAGGAAGAACAAATAGGAGGAGAAACACCAAATTTCTCCAAGATCTAGATCTAGTGGATTCCCCTCACAAAGAGAGGGATTTGATTGGTGAAGATGTAGATCTAGATCTCCTCTATCTTTCTCTCAAATAGATGCAAGATTCATGGGAGGGAGAGGGAGATAGCAAGCTCAAAGAAGGTCAACAATGGGGGCAAAAACGAGCTCAAACGGTTAGGAAACTTTGGGGAAGAAGACCCCCTTAAATAGGGCAAGAGAAATCTGCCCGTTATGCACAAAACTCGTGAAAACCGGAACTTCCGGTCATTTGGGGCGGAACTTCCGCCCCCCGGAAGTACCGGCCAAGTTCCGGGTGAAGTCGGGCGTCCCCGGAAAGCTTACAGTATACTTTTGCGTGCAGAATCGTCATTTCCGGAAGTTCGCCGGAACTAGGGCGGAAGTTCCGGCCACCGGAACTTCCGGCCAACTTCCGGCCGAAAACTCGCTACACGGAAACTTGAATAACTTTTGCATCCGGACTCCGATTTTGATGATCTTGGGCTCGCTTTCGAAGCTAGTAAAAAGCTCTACAAGATCATGCAGAAAACCATCATAGTCCAATAAGGTAGGATAGAAACAAATGGATAAAGGTTTTACCTATCTATAAACAGCAAACCGGTAAAACCTCCAATATGGAAAATGCAACAACTTGAGTTAGGAAACTCGAATTTAGGTGAAACCAATTTTGTTGTAAAGAAGATGACAAGAGCTACCCCACAAAGAGTGAAAAGCTTAAGAACAAGTTGGGTAGGTTTTTCTATGTATTTTAGAGTGAAACCTCTTAATACGAGAAACCGAGAAAAGCTCCAATATCGAAAACGCAACAAGTGATTCATGCGGAACTGCTTTCGATGAACTAGAGCTTGCTATGGAAATAACCACAAGCTCTAAATCACCACATGGATAAGATCCAAATAACAACCAAGAAATATGATGCAAGGATGCAAAGGTTTGAGCTCTCTCCGAACGATGCGATCGAGTTACTCACTCGAGAGCCCTCTTGATAGTACGGCAACTAAACTATAAACCGGTCTCCAACTACACCATGAGACCGGTAAGAAAGAAACCCTATCAAGAGCAAACTTTAACCTTGCGCATTCCACTTGAGCTCGATGATGACGATCTTGACCGCCACAAGATGGAACGCCTTTCTTGCTTGTGCTTGCTTGACGAAGTCTTGTAGATTGCTCCCCCATAAACCACCATGGGAGAGCTTCTTCTTCGGCGCAACTTCACATATCCTTGATCACCATATGGATGGCAAGAGTCAATCAAAGGATCTCTTCAAGATGGCTCATCTTGAACTTGCACTTCATTTCGTTGATGTCTTGAAGTTAACCTTGAGAGCTCACTTCATCTTCATCTTCATCTTCAAGACATACTTGACACTTGATATCCTTCATCAATTTCTTCTTCTTGCAACCTTGAAGCCAACATATGGTTCAAACATTTCTTTATGGCAAGCTTCAAGCTTATGATCTCTTCGAGTTGGCTCATCTTGAACTTGCACTTCATTATGTTGATGTCTTGAAGTAACTTGAGGGCTCACTTCATCTTCATCTTCAAGACATACTTGACACTTGATATCCTTCATCAATTTCTTCGTATTGCAACCTTGAAGCCAACAAATGGTTCAAGCATTGCCTATGGACAACACCTACAAATATAACTCAATGCAAACATTAGTCCATAGGGATTGTCATTAATTACCAAAACCACACATGGGGGCTCCATGCACTTTCAATCTCCCCCATTTTGGTAATTGATGACAATCTCTTTGAGAGGGTTTATATAAGGAATTTAAGTAACAAATAAGTTCAATATATAGAGCAAACTCCCCCATAATATATGCATGTGTGAATGATCTTGACTTTCATTGCATATATTGGCATTCAAAGCCTAGTGGAGTTTCCTCTAAATATTCAACTATGCAAAGCAACAAGATGCAATGCAATAAAGGCACATGCTTAAGCACAAAGCAAAGACATAACCAAATTCCTTAAACCCTCCAAACTTCTCCCCCATTGGCACCAATTGCCGAAATGGGTGAAAAATTTAGAAGGCCAATATAGTGAGAGTTCCTCCATAGCGTGTGCATTTCTCATAATTTGAGTGGAATCAAATGCACATATCCAATGACGAATATTCGGAAGGAATCACACTATAGATAGGATCAAAGATTGCAAAAAGATAAAAAAGTCAAGAAGCTTCAACAAATGAAGCAAGCAACCAAATGAACCACAAAGAAGATACCAACAGAAAGATAGATATTATGATAAGATCAAGAAGATTAATCTAAATAATATGAGGAAGCTCCCCAAGGTTTGTGCACAAAACTAGACAACTTGCATTGGAGTATAAAGTGCACAAACATGGAATCATCACTCCCATAATATCATTCAAAACAAAAGATACCAAGTGAATCAAACTCTAATGATCATCACAAAATAGTGACTTAAATAAAATGAGGAAGCTCCCCAAGGTACATGCATAAATTAAAATGTTGCATTTGAATACAATATGCATAACATGGAATCCTTACTCCCTCATTACCATTTAAAACACAAATTTGCAATAGATCATAGATAGAAAATTAAGCTTAACACTTGCAACAAACAAATGGTTGAGCAACAATTAAGAGGCACCATAATAAAAGGCTCAACCAAGAGGATATGTGAAAGGCGTGATAAAGCATATTATAAGACTATTACAAGGATGAGCAAAAAGCATCATCATAGTCTTCAATGAATTATATTGCTTAGCATGACCAATCAACACGCAATAAAAAAAATCAAGAGGAGATGTATCATCTCTTATGTGTATAAGTTTCTCTAAGTGGGCAATATCACAAAGATATTTATTCACAAAGAAACATGCACACACAAAATGGATACGCAAGAAAAATAGTATGATATCCAAGACGAAGTCATGCAATATACCAATAAGAATTTTTGCTTAATAGCATGGCCAAAGGCTCAATTTTATCTTATTGTACATTCATGAACTTCAAACCACAAACAACTAAAATACATCACAAATATCAACAAGGGATAGAAGATAGTTGGGATGCATTTGAGAAAGGCAACAAGTATCACAAACGGGGATACCAAAAAAAGTAACTAAATTTGCACTTTCATCTATATTGCACATGTGAGAGCTTTGAGGAATTGATATGCAACAAAATTGCTAGATAGGAATAGTTGGGATGGATGAATCATGAGCATGATTTAAAATACTTCCCAACAAATGCACTCATCTCAAATTACTCACATTCACAATAAAGAGGTTTCATTAAGACTTTTGCAAGAAGCACAACATTTGCAAATCAAGAGATTCATGCCAAGATGCAACCATAAGGTTGGATACAAGAAAAGTATGCATGAGAAGATACTTGTTACCAAGATAGCATTGGTGTGGATGTAGTAGATATGTGTTCGTTGACCATCCTAGCTTGCCTCAAGTTACCATTGAGTCACCACTTCTTTCCAAGAGTGAGACAAGCATCCAATGCATATCCATTGTACCTAACACAAAGGTAAGTACAAAATGGTCCCCAAACTAATTGGGTCCGAAGTAGTTAGACACACTACAACATATAGGACAAACTCCACAATTCTATGTGCATGTAGATATGAAAATGAATTTCATGCACATCTTAGCCAAATTAGGATTTGATGGAGTTTACCCTATATATTGGATCAAAGAAAGTAACACATGCCATAAGATATACATATATTAAATATGCATGCACAATACTTTCAAGAACCAAAGGAAGATACAATTTGGACAAAACACCAAATAAATCAATAGACAATGGTTGCCCAAATTATATCAAAGAATCAAATCAACACAAGATTGACTCCAAAGACTTATCTCATTATAAGAAGCTAATTAAACCTAAACACAAAGGAATGAGATAACCAACTCCCAAGAGAGCAAGGTTCCAACGAATAAACCAAACCCTCGAAACTTTTTATGATGGCACAAAGTACCAAAAAGAAAACTTATGTCTCCCAAAACCAAATTTTTGATAGAGATCAAGAGATGTTAAGCATTCTAACAAATATAGGAAAGCTCCCCCAAGATTAGTGCATTATCTAGGATTTTGCATATGAATACAAAAATGCACAAGACTAGGATCATCACGCTACCTACATCTACTAAAAAGCTAAGAAAGTTTGAATAGACAAATTAGATCCATCAGATGCAAGGAAGACACATGGGAGTCAAAGCACAACAAATTCATGGCAATAAATAATGCAATTTAAACACAAGAGCCAGTGTAGATATGATCAATAAATATCTACCTCATAATTGATTACCAATTGTCCTAGGACAAGAGGTATTAGGAAATTTTCCCGGTGGTAGTTTGTAAGAATACATAAGATCATATTTACAACGAACAAAGCATATGGTAAAAGATAAGAGTTAACCATCATGCAAAGAAAGTTTCTTGATAGCTTCATTTAGTCATACCAACATGCAAGGCAATTAATAGTATTCATACCAACATGCAAATCAATTAATAGTATTCATACCAACATGCAAAGCAATTAATAGTATGACTTGAAGCACATGGTTTTCCAAAAAATGTATTGAGGGACACGTTGTGAAAAACCATGCCAAGAAAAACTTTCACAAATAAGATCCACAAAGATATTAGCAATGAAGCTATTTAAGCAAATTGGAGCTTGTTTGAGCAAACATGCCACATAGGAGAGAGATAATTTACGATATCAATTCTATGTGACAAAACCTCAAATGTTCACATTTTCTAGGCTTGTAATATGCACAAAGCTTATTACTCCCCCATAATGTGATAATGAATTTATTTTCACAAGAGGCAAATAAGATCCAAGTAGAGATATTAATGGACAATAGAATTTGAATTTCTCATGAATATGACATACCACATAGAGACTAGATAATCTTGCAATATCAATTCTAAGTGATATTCCTCATGTACACACATTGTTAGGATCATGAAATTCCCAAAGGAATATCACTTCCCCAAAATGGGATAGTCCATTAATTGCTCATAAGAGCCATATAAGATACATCAAGGTGCAAAGAGGCTCCAACACAAACACAAATACATGGTGTGCAACCCAACATGCATAGACTTGATTTCTCAAGAAAAGCAAGTAGGAAGCACAACATATACAAACACATGTTAGGAACAAAACTAACACATGCAAAGGGGCGAGTAACTTTCAATATAAATAAGTTGAGCAAATGTTACCGCAAGGAGGAACATTGAATATATGATAGAAGCAAGATAACCAAGACTTGGCTTGAGATAGTATAAATGATGAAGATCCCCTAATTCTTCATGATGTAGCCAAGTCTCCAATGCCCTCCAACAAGCACCTATTGATCAAGTTTTGGATTGTTGGTCCCCAACTAAGTTGGGTCCTAAGAGGTTAGTCACAATAGGCTTGGCAACCCAAATGGTTCTTTTCTTGACACCACTTTGAGCACCAACATATTTGGCAAACACATTGCCACCCTCATCCTTACGAAGAGAATAAACATCATCAATGGAGATAGAGTTGGATGAGGTACCAATAGTGCAAAAAGAGGAGATGTGGCCCTTCTCACGGCATATGTAGCAAGTTCTTTTCTTCTCCTTCTTCTCACTAGATTTCTCCACAATGGGAGCATTGGCTTGATTCTTCTTGGGAAGTGGAATTTCTTCAACTTGAGGTTGAATATGGGTTTGAGCTTGAGGCCGCTTCCCTTTTTGCTTCTTCTTCAAAGGGCAAGATCTAACATGGTGCCCTTCAATTTTGCACTTGAAGCAAACAATCTTTGCCGGGTCTTTGACTTGTAATTGACCCTTCTTAATCTTGTTGCTCTTGGACTTGTTCTTGTTGTTGGAATTGAATCCAAGTCCACTCTTGTCATTGGGGGATTGTTGCACACTCAACATCTTGTCAAGTTTGCATTTCCCTTCATGACCCTTTACCAAGTCGTTCTTCAAAGAAGAGACTTGGGACTTGAGCTCTTTGATTTCCTCTACATGGTTAGTAACAACACAAGTACTAGAGAAAGTAGAACCTTCATTGTTAGAGCAACAAGGCAAAGAAGATAATTCATCACAAGATTTAACGATACTATGAGTGGATGAATTACAAGGACTAGCACATTGCAATATAGCATTTTGAGTAGTAGTGCTAGTATCCACATGAGGCTCACAAGGTGTTTCCTTTGATATGATAGCCTCATGAGCTAACTTTAGCCTATCATGAGAGGCTAGAAGATCCTCATGGGAGCTAGAGAGCTTTCCATGATTTTCTTCCAATTTCCCATAATTGCTAGTTAGCAATTCAAGTTGAGCCCTTAGCTCAACATTCTCCTTCAAGATAGATGCTTCACAAGAAGTAGAGTTAGTAGCACAAGCATCATCACAAGACATATTAAGAAGAGATGGTAACATAGCATGCTCTTTTAAATAGGAAGCTTGAAGTTGCTCATGGGACTTGGTGAGGATAGAGTGTTCGCTCTCCAAGACTTTGTGAGCCTTGTCTAGATCATCTAGATCCTTAACAAGTTTATCATGACCAACACCAACTTTGGAATTTTCCTTTTTAAGCATTTTTACTTGAGCTTTAGCATGGTCTCTTTCCTTAATGAGTTTAGAAACTATTTCATTTTGAGACATTTCAAGGGTTTCAAGTTGCTCTTCAAGAGAGGCTACGGTCTCTTGTTCTTCTTCAAGATCATTCTTTAGTGATGCTACATCATCGGCATACTCTCGTTCAAGAGCACCCTTTTTATCAATGGTGTTCTCATGCATCCAAATAAGTTTTTGGCTCTCAATAGCGGTAGTCAAGATTTCAAAGAAGTGAGTGCTAGCAATTTTATCTTTGCAAATAACCTTGAATACGCTCTCACCCTTATCGCGTAGAGAGACAACCCAATCCTCTTCTTCATATTCATCCTCATCCTTATCACCACGGGACATATTAGGTTCCATGGTAGGAGGTACCGTGGAACCCTTGGCCATAAGGCATATATGAGGACCGTGAGATAAAAATGAGGAGTTACTTGAGACTCCTTTCAAGATCTTGTCTTGACCAATAGAATCTTTGGTTTCCTCTACAATGTTAGTCACACAACAACTAGAGGAAATAGAAGCATTTTTGTCATGGCCACAAGACAAAGCAAGCATATCATCATTAGATTTATTCAAGCAACTTACACATGATATGCAAGGACTATCAACACAAGCATGTAAATCATTTCTAGTGCTAGATGTGTTTAAGTCCAAAGATGAACCATTGCAATGAGATAGAGATGAAGAATCATCAATAGTAAGCTCAATATCAACATTGCAATTTTCATCACCACTCACCATATCATTACCTTGTGTCTTACCACACTTTGGTGAAGTGGATGAAGATGAGAACTCATCACGGCCGGAAGTGGAAGCAATACAATCATCCTCAATAATATTGGACACATCATATTTGTCTTGAAGCTTTGTCCATAATTCATGAGCGCTCCCAAAAGGCATGATTGAAGAAGTAACTACATTGCTCACAACAATGGAAAACACATGAGAAGCAAGAGCATCGAGGCAAGAGTTTTTCTCCTCCTCAAGAGATAAATTTTGAGGATCCTTAGGAGAAGAAAAACCCATGTCAAGAAATCGCTCCATGTCCGGGGACATACGCCGCAAAATATTAAGCACATAAATTTTCCATAGAACATAATTTGTGCCATCAAATATAACCAAGTTATTGTGCGCTAATCCCCTAACCGACATCTTTACTCTCAAGGCGGTGAAGCCTAAGAATGAGAGACCTTGCTCTGATACCAATTGAAAGGACACAGATGTCGCCTAGAGGGGGGGTGAATAGGCGATTTAAAACTTTTACGAGATGGGCTTAACAAATGCGGAATAAAACTAGCGTTTACTTTGTCAAGCCCAAAGCCTATATACTATCTGTTCACCTATGTGCACCAACAACTTATGCTAAGCAATACAAGCAAGTATGTGATAGCAAGATATATATAACTTCAAGCACGATGGCTATCACAAGGTAAAGTGCATAAGTAAAGAGCTCGGGTATAGAGATAACCGAGGCACGCGGGAGACGATGATTTATCCCGGAGTTCACACTCTTGCGAGTGCTAATCTCCGGTGGAGAGGTGCGGTTGCTTAGTGCTCCCGAACGCCACAAGAGGCTCACCTTGAGGTGTGGTTGCTCGATGCACACCAACGCCACAAAGGCCTCACCCCAAGATGCGGTACTCACACCACACACCGAACGCCACGAAGGCGCCTCACCTAAATCTCCGGTGACCCTCGCCACAAAGGCCTAGGTCACGGTTCCACTAAGGGATTTCCTTCAAGGCGGAAACCGGGCCTTACACAAAGCTTGGGGCACGCATCCACAACTTAATTGGAGGCTCCCAAGAAATCGCCACAAAGGCCTCAAATCCGTCTAGGGTTCCAAGAACCCAAGAGTAACAACTTTCTTGCTTTCACTTCCACGAATCACCGTGGAGAACTCAAACCGATGCACCAAATGCAATGGCAAGAACACCACAAAGATGCTCAAGTACTTCTCTCTCAAATTGCAACAAAGCTACAAAAGCTATTGGGGGAATAAGAGAGGAAGAACAAATAGGAGGAGAAACACCAAATTTCTCCAAGATCTAGATCTAGTGGATTCCCCTCACAAAGAGAGGGATTTGATTGGTGAAGATGTAGATCTAGATCTCCTCTATCTTTCTCTCAAATAGATGCAAGATTCATGGGAGGGAGAGGGAGATAGCAAGCTCAAAGAAGGTCAACAATGGGGGCAAAACGAGCTCAAACGGTTAGGGAACTTTGGGGAAGAAGACCCCCTTAAATAGGGCAAGAGAAATCTGCCCGTTATGCACAAAACTCGTGAAAACCGGAACTTCCGGTCATTTGGGGCGGAACTTCCGCCCCGGAAGTACCGGCCAAGTTCCGGGTGAAGTCGGGCGTCCCCGGAAAGCTTACAGTATACTTTTGCGTGCAGAATCGTCATTTCCGGAAGTTCGCCGGAATTAGGGCGGAAGTTCCGGCCACCGGAACTTCCGGCCAACTTCCGGCCAGAAAACTGCTACACGGAAACTTGAATAACTTTTGCATCCGGACTCCGATTTTGATGATCTTGGGCTCGTTTCGAAGCTAGTAAAAAGCTCTACAAGATCATGCAGAAAACCATCATAGTCCAATAAGGTAGGATAGAAACAAATGGATAAAGGTTTTACCTATCTATAAACAGCAAACCGGTAAAACCTCCAATATGGAAAATGCAACAACTTGAGTTAGGAAACTCGAATTTAGGTGAAACCAATTTTGTTGTAAAGAAGATGACAAGAGCTACCCCACAAAGAGTGAAAAGCTTAAGAACAAGTTGGGTAGGTTTTTCTATGTATTTTAGAGTGAAACCTCTTAATACGAGAAACCGAGAAAAGCTCCAATATCGAAAACGCAACAAGTGATTCATGCGGAATCCGTTTTCGATGAACTAGAGCTTGCTATGGAAATAACCACAAGCTCTAAATCACCACATGGATAAGATCCAAATAACAACCAAGAAATATGATGCAAGGATGCAAAGGTTTGAGCTCTCTCCGAACGATGCGATCGAGTTACTCACTCGAGAGCCCTCTTGATAGTACGGCAACTAAACTATAAACCGGTCTCCAACTACACCATGAGACCGGTAAGAAAGAAACCCTATCAAGAGCAAACTTTAACCTTGCGCATTCCACTTGAGCTCGATGATGACGATCTTGACCGCCACAAGATGGAACGCCTTTCTTGCTTGTGCTTGCTTGACGAAGTCTTGTAGATTGCTCCCCCATAAACCACCATGGGAGAGCTTCTTCTTCGGCGCAACTTCACATATCCTTGATCACCATATGGATGGCAAGAGTCAATCAAAGGATCTCTTCAAGATGGCTCATCTTGAACTTGCACTTCATTTCGTTGATGTCTTGAAGTTAACCTTGAGAGCTCACTTCATCTTCATCTTCATCTTCAAGACATACTTGACACTTGATATCCTTCATCAATTTCTTCTTCTTGCAACCTTGAAGCCAACATATGGTTCAAACATTTCTTTATGGCAAGCTTCAAGCTTATGATCTCTTCGAGTTGGCTCATCTTGAACTTGCACTTCATTATGTTGATGTCTTGAAGTAACTTGAGGGCTCACTTCATCTTCATCTTCAAGACATACTTGACACTTGATATCCTTCATCAATTTCTTCGTATTGCAACCTTGAAGCCAACAAATGGTTCAAGCATTGCCTATGGACAACACCTACAAATATAACTCAATGCAAACATTAGTCCATAGGGATTGTCATTAATTACCAAAACCACACATGGGGGCTCCATGCACTTTCAACGGGCTTGCAGGGAAATTTTTCCGAGGCGGAACTTCCGAAGATGCCATAGGGCGTGTGCACCAAGGGCATCTTCGACAAGTTCCGCCACGGGAGATTTCCCAACCCTTTCCTCCATCCATGGTGATGAAACTCTCCATCCATGTTGGCTTGTTGAGCTGCTTCCCATGGTGTATCGATGCTCCTTTTATAGGAACGGCGCCGCTTCTACTTTGTCTTCTTCTTCCTCCGACAGGGCGTCGTGCGCTACAAACTTTAGCTCATCGAGCAGGGCGTCCTTATCCTGCCGACAGCTTTAGTACCGGTTGCACCCACCAACCGGTACTAAAGGTTACCCACGCGTCCTTATCCCACCGACAGGGCGTCGTGCGCTACATACTTTATCTCATCGAGCAGGGCGTCCTTATCCTGCCGAGCAGCTTTAGTACCGGTTGCACCCACCAGCCGGTACTAAAGGTTACCCACGCGTCCTTATCCCACCGACGGGCGTCGTGCGCTACATACTTTATCTCATCGAGCAGGGCGTCCTTATCCTCGCCGACAGCTTTAGTACCGGTTGCACCCACCAACCGGTACTAAAGGTTACCCACGCGTCCTTATCCCACCGACAGAGCGTCGTGCGCTACATACTTTATCTCATCGAGCAGGGCGTCCTTATCCTGCCGACAGCTTTAGTACCGGTTGCACCCACCAACCGGTACTAAAGGTTTGCCTCTGTCTTCCCGCCTATTTTCTTCCCGCGCTTTCCACCGGTTCCCGCCTCTGTCTTCCCGCCATTTTTTCACTATATATATGTAGGCTTGGCCACCATTTACATATCACATCTAGATTCATATCTGCAAACCTCATCATTCTCTCCCATGGCTTCCATCGCATCTCTAACCCCCCGGGAGGCGGAGGCGCTTTGCGCCTCGAACTACCCCTGCCCACCGGGCTACCGCGTCCCGACCGGCTGGTTGCTAAGCGTCGGAGGCGTACCGATCCCTCCAGTCCCTTTAGGTGTGGCGCACGAGATGGCCATCACAAACCACTACTACTTCGAGCTCACGCCAGAGCAGCGGAGGAATCCCGAGTGGCATCCCGACTACAGCCCGACTTGGGAAAGCTTCTTCATCAATCGGCGTGAGAGGGCGCTTGCCGAGCACGAGGAGGGCGGCCCGCCTCCTTCGAACTTCAACGAGGCCGGCCGTCGGCTGTGGTGGCGCGGCCGGACTCTCCAGGGCGTCATGGCCTACCGTGGCCCCCGCCTGCGCTACCCTCAGTCCCAGCCCACGTGTGCTCACCCGCCGACGTTCGAGTACCGCGACCCCGATGCCAGCGACGATGATGACGGCGACTACGACGACTACAGTGGCGACTACTACGGGGCTAGGCACGAGTATGACCGAATGACTCCAACAGTAGAATCTGGCCATGTATCTTTAATTTTCAGTTAAGCTATGTACTTTTAATTCGAGTTCAATCGTAATAAAATTTTATTCCCGCCCTTTCTTTCCCGCCTTTTTTCTCCCACGCGCGGCGTCGTGGCGGGAAAGTTTCCCGCGCGGACGACGGGAGTAAAGAAAAGAAATAGAAAACAAAAAAGAAAAATAAGAAATAGAAAAAGAAATAGAAAATAAGAAATAGAAAAAGAAATAGATAATAAGAAATAGAAAAGAAAAGAAAAAGAAAAAGAAAAAGAAAAGAAAAAGAAACAGTAAATAAGAAATAGAAAAATAAATAGAAAAAGAAATAGAAAAAAGAAATAGAAAAAGAAACAGAAAAGAAAAAAGAAATAGAAAAGAAAAAAGAAATAGAAAAGAAAAGAAAAAGAAAAGAAAAAAGAAATAGAAAAGAAAAAAGAAATAGAAAACAAAAGAAAAAGAAACAACAAATAAGAAATAGAAAAAGAAATAGAAAATAAGAAATAGAAAATAAAAGAAACATACAAGAAAAGAAAAAGAAACAGAAAAGAAAAAAGAAACAGAAAAGAAAAAAGAAATAGAAAAAAACAGCAAAAGAAAAGAAAACAGCAAAAGAAAACAGAAAATTAAAAAAAACATTTGGTACCGGTTGGTACCACCAACCGGTACGAAAGGTCTTTCGTACCGGTTGGTGGTACCAACCGGTACCAAAGGTCCTCTTCCCTGTGCTTAACTTAGGCGCGCGCGGCCAGACGCGCAGAGACGCACAGCAAACGCACACAGACGAAGCCGCGCCGTCGCACTCGCCGCCGTCGCTCTCCGCCGCCGTCGCACTCGCCGCCGTCCGCCGTCGCAGGGTAAGTCTCCGGCCCCCTTCTTTCCCTCTCTCCCGCTCGCGCGCGCGCCGGAGTCCGCCGACGCCTCCTCTCGCCGACGCCACCGTAGTCCGCCTCGCCGAAGACGCGCCTCGACGACGCCGTCCGCCTCGCCGACGCCGCAAACGCCGTCCGCCTCGCTGACGCTCGCTCCCCGGCCACCCCCCTTGCACACGCCCCCGCTCCCCGGCCGGCCCCTAAGGTGTTCGATGGAATGCCCCCCCCCCCCCCCGCCCGCAGCACATATCTCGACGGCGAACACCGCGACGCAGGCGCCGAGCAAGGTGGGCACGAGCCACGGCCACCACTGGCGGTCGTCGTACACCCCGGTGCCGTACTGAAGGAGATATGCCCTAGAGGCAATAATAAAGTGGTTATTATATATCTTTATGTTTATGATAAATGTTTATATACCATGCTATAATTGTATTAACCGAAACATTGATACATGTGTGATATGTAAACAACAAAGAAGTCCCTAGTATGCCTCTTAACTAGCTTGTTGATTAATGTATGATTAGTTTCATAATCATGAACATTGGATGTTATTAATAACAAGGTTATATCATTATATGAATGATGTAATGGACACACCCAATTAAGCGTAGCATAAGATCACGTCATTAAGTTATTTGCTATAAGCTTTCGATACATAGTTACCAAGTCCTTATGACCATGAGATCATATAATCACTTATACCAGAAAGGTACTTTGATTACATCAAACACCACTGCGTAAATGGGTGGTTATAAAGATGGGATTAAGTATCCGGAAAGTATGAGTTGAGGCATATGGATCAACAGTGGGATTTGTCCATCCCGATGACGGATAGATATACTCTGGGCCCTCTCGGTGGAATGTCGTCTAATGTCTTGCAAGCATATGAATAAGTTCATAAGAGACCACATACCACGGTACGACTAAAGAGTACTTGTCAGTAGACGAGGTTGAACAAGGTATAGAGTGATACCGATGATCAAACCTCGGACAAGTAAAATATCGCGTGACAAAGGGAATTGGTATCGTATGTGAATGGTTCATTCGATCACTAAAGTCATCGAGTCATCGTTGAATATGTGAGAGCCATTATGGATCTCCAGATCCCGCTATTGGTTATTGGTCGGAGTGAGTACTCAACCATGTCCGCATAGTTCGCGAACCGTAGGGTGACACACTTAAAGTTGGATGTTGAAATGGTAGAACTTGAAAATGGTATGGAGTTCGAATATTTGTTCGGAGTCCCAAATGAGATCCTGGACATCACGAGGAGTTCCGGAATGGTCCGGAGAATAAGATTCATATATAGGAAGTCATTTTATAAGATTTAAAATGATCCGGAAGGTTCTATGGAAGGTTCTAGAAGGTTCTAGAAAAGTCCGGAAGAAACCACTTTGGAAGGCGGAGTCCCAAAGGGACTCCACCTCCATGGCCGGCCAACCCTAAGGGGGGAGGAGTCCCAAGTGGACTCCCCTAAGGGGCCGGCCACCCCTCCCAAGGAAGGGTGGGAATCCCACCTCTAGTGGGAGTCCTAGCTTGGGTAGGTTTCATGTGATATGGAAGGTTTTGGTTTGGGGTCTTATTCGAAGACTTGTAGACCAACTCTTGGGTGTTCCACCTATATAATGAGGGCCAAGGGGAGGGGGCCGGCCACCCAAACAAGCACAAGGTGGCCGGCGCCCCCCTCTCCCCAAACCCTAGCCACACCACTCCTCCTTCTTCCCCGCACGCTTAGCGAAGCTCCGCCGGGATTATCCACCACCACCGACACCACGCCGTTGTGCTGTCGGATTCAAGAGGAGCTACTACTTCCGCTGCCCGCTGGAACGGGGAGGTGGACGTCGTCTTCATCAACAACCGAACGTGTGACCGAGTACGGAGGTGCTGCCCGTTCGTGGCGCCGTGATCAAGATCTTCTACGCGCTTTCGCAAGCGGCAAGTGAACGTCTACCGCAGCAACAAGAGCCTCATCTTGTAGGCTTTGGAATCTCTTCAAGGGTGAGACTCGATAATCCCCTCGTTGCTACCGTCTTCTAGATTGCATCTTGGCTTGGATTGCGTGTTCGCGGTAGGAAATTTTTTGTTTTCTATGCAACGTATCCCTACACGTACGACGCGGCGTACTGCAGGTACAGCGCGCCCGCGGGGTCCGCCTTCCCCTCGCCGCTGCCGCTCGCCACCTTCCCCTCGCCGCTGCCGCTCGCCACCTTCTCCTCGCCGCTGCCACTTAATATGAGCTATTTCATGTGAAATACCTACAAATTTGCAATTCATTCATGTCGAGTAAATCCTCGACATTGCAACATGGATGTTGGTTATGGCTTGTTTGATTTCATTAAGCATGTTGTTCAATATGTAGTATTATGCATGGACAGAAAATTGGTGGAAGAAAAAAACTTAATATGCACAAGTATTAATTGATAGAAAATAAGAATGGCTTTCTGTGAGCTCAACATTGTTTGTTCTCCCTTTTATGTTGAAATTAAGTGTGCAATCAAGGATTTGTATATTTGACTAGTGAAATTTGTAAACACAGACATATTTGATTTGTTTGGTAAATGAAATATCAATATACTTTCATGAATTTTGTTCCAGGATAACATAATTTATAAGTTCTACTAGAATGCGCATACTCATAATTTAGTCCTCCAGCAATAGATGCGTGTTCATGCCATTGATTTGGGAGATTTTGAATTTTTATATGTGCAGATTGTCAAGTACTATCTCCGGTCTCATTTAATCGACACCGAGCTCAGCTTATTTGCATGCAATCTTCGTACTGTGCCGCGTCGATTAATTCTAACCAGAGGGAGTACATATTAGGGCATGTATGTGCTTTTTGTTGGGTATTGTCAATATTTTATGTTGACCTTTGTCTGAACAGGAGGCCCGATGTATGTACTAGCAGGTCATACCTAAAAACGGTAGTAGAATATATAAGGTGTTTTACATTGAAAGATCGTTACAGTAGTTTTCCAGCATTGAGCTCGCCATGTTAATCTTGCTCGCGCACGTCTTGGGTGGCGGCACACGCGACGGCTAGGACTACTCCCTCTCACTCTGCTCGCGGTTCGCGGCTCGCGGCCTGTTGTTATAGGCGGCTGCGGGGGGGAAGTGGAGGCGGGCGGGGAAGCGGCGGGCGAGGTAGTGTCGTGCCGGCGACTGTTTATTTATGGTTAGGACTACGCGGCGATTCTAGGGTGCACTCTAGGTCTCGGTGCATGTTGGTACCGTTAATTCTGGTGCTTTACTATTCGTTCTACTCCGTAGTACAATGTTGCATTCATCCAGTTTGGTTGAGTTTTTGTTATGATTTTGGAATGTGTGTGGAATTAGAACGCATTGGAACATGATGAGACGGTGCACGCTAGGTAGGATTGGAATGCATTGAACATATGTGGGGACGATGAAGCCGCCGCCGATGCCACCTCCCTACAAATGTGCCGATGCCACCGCATAGGATTGCAAATGGATTTACTGCATATGAGGGCAGTTAATTGAAATGCTATTGTATATCCTAAGGGCATATGTGTTTGTATTTCACAGGATTATGCTATTAATTAACTTGTCACAACTTATGTGTTTCAAATAATGATTTGCTAGCTAAATGACTCATTGGATGAATGAAGTAATTGCTTTCTTAATTTTGTAGTGACATTGAGGTATGGAGGACGGCACCTTCGTCCGAGATGAGGAGGGGGAAGAAGCGGTGCAGAAATTGATCTATGAGAGTGCCCGTGGTCCGGAACCCGACGATGGAGATGACAACGAGTTCCAAGACTTTCTGAATGATTTCGGCGAGGGAGTTGAGTTTGAACAAGTTAGAAAAGACAATGAAGTGTCCATCACAAACTCCGGGGAGGTGTATATCTATGTATCAATTAGTCTATGTTCATCCCTAGATGCATTCATTTATTTGTATTGCACTTATTAACAAATAATTTTTTCTTTTAGCCTTCTGGATAATCGAGCAAGTCTGTTAGAACAAAACGAGGCCCGACGCGGGTGCTAAAGGGCGAGGGCAGGTTAGCCCTCACGGCATTCAAGGATAATGATGAACCAGAGCATCCCAAGGAGTTTTGCCGCAAATTTACAAGTCAAGCCGGAGTTATTGTTAGGGACCATGTACCGATCAGTATTCAAGAGTGGCATAAGCCGAAGAATGCGGAGAGTCGTGCTAGTTATGTCAACGACATGATGAAATTTTTTCTTTGGGACACACTACTGACAAAGTTCAGCCTACCGGAAGACATGACGGAAGGCCAGAAGAATAAAGTCAAGGAATGGACATGGAAGAAGATGGCCATACAATTCCAGACCTAGAAGAAAAATTTATGGGACAAATATAAGAATGAAGATCCAGTATTTGATGATAATATAGTGAAGATAAAAGATCACTGGCCTGCATTTAAGGAGTATAAGCAATCGTCTACTTTTGTGTCCCGATCGAAGAAAAATACCGAAAATGCTTCAAAGAAGAAACTTCCGCATCATTTGGGGTCAGGTGGCTACAAGAGTGCCATTCCGAAGTGGACATCGTTTGAGAATAAAGCGATGAATGCGGGAATCACTCCACGAGACATGGGACCGGCCCGAACAGGTCCAAGTTCTAGTTGTTCGCTCATGGGGCAGGGTTGGACCCAAAGACAGGGCTGATCGTTGCGAAGGGAAAATGGAAGGAAAAATTGAGGCAATTGTACCGAAGCTTGTAGATGCAATTGAAAAGGTCAGAAAGGGAGAGTACATTCCCGATCGAGAGAATGACGAGCTGACACTCGCTACAGGGAACCCCGAACACGTTGGACGGGTACGAGCTCGCCCGAGGTCTCACCATGAAGGAAGCGTGGCCGGACAGCGCCGACACTTATAGAAGCCGTTCGCGAAAGAAGAAGAAGGACGCCGACATTGTAACGGAATTGTTAACTAGGGTGGAGGCTCTTGAGAGAAATCGGAGGGCACCTGATCAGCCGCTGTTTCTACAGGATCCACAAGCCGATGCTGCCCCATCTCAGCGAAGAAGCAGTGTCGGTTCCTCGCATCTTGACGGATGTGGAGGAAGCTACCCCGTGGATTATGTCACGGAGAAGACAGATTGCGAGCTACATATGTTATTCAGGACCACGTCCGTTAAGGTGGCGGTCGGCTATGTGTACCCAAGTGAAGATGGAGCAATGCACCATCATATGCCCATTCCACATGGTTGTGTTCGTGTCGGGGTGGATGAAGTTCTTCCGGGTTTTGAAACAGTGGAGCTTGATATTCCTAGAGGTGAAGATGCGAGGACACTGGCCGATGTCAAGCACGGTTTTGCCCTATGGCCGAAGAAGTATGTCGTCTTTTTGCAAAGGCCACCGACTCCTACACATGAGCAGCAAATGCCATCGACTCCTCCTGGTGGCAGTCCTGGTGAGCAGCCAAGTCCACACCTACCTGAGAAGGACCCCAGCGTGAGTCCACCATCTCGAGATCCCCGCGTAAGACGGCGTCCGTTAAGCGGAATGGTACGCCGCCTAGGAAGAAAGCTAGAAAGGAGAAACAACCGCCGCCCTGCGAGAAGTTACCTTGGGAAAAAAACTCCCGAGGAAAACGCGGAGGCCGTTCAGGCCGAGTTGAAAAAAAAAATTGCACCGAAAGTGCCAGAGATACCTTTCGAGAAGACACTAGATCCGGTGAAAGTTGTGCGTACCGTTGAGAATCTATATGACCCTGTACCATCGCCGCCATCTGACTATGCGCGTTCTATTGAAAGGTCGTATGACAAGATGATGGAGGCGACAAAACCCGTTCAATCGGGTATCAGGGAGATAAAAGGGATACACCAAGTCTACCAGCTCGGACAACAACCCGTTCAATCGGTCGCCCCTCTCAAGGTGTTTGACGGGACGCCCGTTCAAAGTTCTCGACAAGACACAACTGAATACGCCTTCGCTGAACGAGCGTATCAATTTATTCAAGGGAAAGATTTGGTCGAGAATCTCAGGAAGGTACCAACATGTATGCGTAACTTGCATTCGTGGTACCTTAATGCCTCAAAGGAAGGGATCGAGACTATCATGGTGCGAGTTAGGGAAGAGCACTACTTCCAGGAGTACTGTGTGAACGTTGACTTCGCCGAACTCTTTCAGTTATACAATCTCCGGGCCCTCGACAAATCAATCATCGGTTGCTATTGTCACGTAAGTGATTTATTTATTTAATTTGAGAAATCTTTAGCTCAGCTCGTTCATTGTCCGCAGATTATAATCTTTTGTGCGCTATATTATGCAGATCGAAGATGCTCGAATGCAAAAGGGACGATATCACAGACATTGGGTTCATTGACCCGCACACAATGCATGTTAAAACCATAGAAGATCCCCTCTATAACAAGGATACACCGCAGACTTTGCTAAGGTTTTTGAAGCGACAACGTGACAAAAAGCTAATAATTTGGCCTTACAACTTCGAGTGAGTCTTACTGTCTTATAACACATTATATTTTGCTCACCGTATGTCAAAATTTTAACTAATGACTTATATATATGACACTACATATTGAAACGTGCGTAGGTTTCACTTTATTCTTCTCGTCATCAATATGGAAATTGGAGAAGTTGAAGTCTTTGACTCACTAAGCAAAAAATCAGAACTATACGTGTCTTGTTATTTAATGCTCAGAAGGTAATTTTAATTCTTATCGTTTTGTTTCGTTAATTTCCTGCTATGAACTAATTGATGACTCTTTTATGCATTTTCTTTTGTCGAGCAGCGTATGGGAAACTTTCATCAAGGAAGATAAGTCCCATGAATGGACACCGAAGCTGCGATGGCGTGCGAAAGTAAGTAGTACTACCTAGGTCCACACACCTTTAATTATCATACTTGACTATTGTTTGATTGAATTATATTCTTGTAAAGAAATGCCCGCAACGACCAGAATGGACTGATCTCTGTGGATTCTTCGTTTGCGAGTACATCCGCAGAATTGTCAGCGAGAGAACGAATAATGAAAGAAATAAAGAGGTACAAAAACAATCTTCACAAATTTGTTTTCTTATCATAAGTTGTGCTGAGTTTCAGTAATAGTTGTTTCATGTATTCATTTGTATCTTATTCTTTTATAGTTGGCAAGAAAGCGGAACAAGCTCTCAATCGATGACCGCTTCATAGCAATAGGCGAGAAATTGGCGGGATTTTTCCTTCGGGACGTCATACCACCATTCGCAGAGTACCACTATGAATGAAGATATACATGTTACATATATAGTTGACTCGAAGAGTACCACTATGCTACATGTAATAGACATATATAGAGTACGCCTCGGAGAGTACCACTATGCATGAAGATCGATCTTCATGCATAGTGCTACTTAATTTGCGATCTTATGCAATTACATGTGTGTTATATTATATGCACCAACTTGCTATGCATCATCTTGATCTTCATGTACTACCTAAACCCAAATGCATTTCTGGTGCATCGACGCGATATGAAACAAACCGACACCCCTAAACCCCTCCAAAAACCCTAAAAATTCAATTCTCTGCCGCGGCAGAGATTTGGGCAATTTCCCTGCCGCGGGTGGGAACCTTTGGTACCGGTTCGTATTACCAACCGGTACCAAAGCTCCTTGGCCCTGAGATCTCCTGGTGGCCCACGTGGAGGCCCCTTTTATACTGGTTCGTAAGCAACCGGTACGAAAGGGGGGGGGCCTTTAGTGCCGGATAATTTATACCGGTTGCTCAACCGGTACGAATGCCCCTCTGGAACCGGTATAGATGAGCGTTTTTCTACCAGTGTATGTGGAGGCTTCCCATAGTTTCCACGAGGGCTGAATGAGGTTGGTCTAAGAGAAGCGACTATTGCTAGCTAGCTTCACCCTGTCCGAGAAGAAACGGAAAAAACGGCAAGAGAATTTGGGGCTGGGATGACATGGGTATACCCTATCGGGTGCCTATTATTGCTATACCTGGTGCGACCAATTATGGATGTGAACTAGTACAATGACTCAACGAGCTGGACCCACATGTAATATCGATTTGGACTATAAAAATATGACTCCAATACGTAGTCGACTGAGACTCTCTTGTAAATCATAGCCTGGTTGCATATATTAAGGCAGGCCGGGGCGCCCCTTAGAGATATTCAAAGATTATCATAGACGCAATATCGTATGCCATCTCACTCCCAGAGTCTCGAGTCATCGTCTTTCCCTAAAACATAAGTACATAACCTTGGACATTGCCGAGGGTACCACCTCGTTCGGGGGAGTGTTTTTAAATTTTATAAAGCTTGACCTCTAGTTTGTGTGGAATAATACCTTGAGGTAAAAATAGAAAAGACCAAACACGGTGCTGGCTTTGCGCCCTCCGTGGCCATTTATTACTGAGCAGTTAGTGTTGATCTCTCTATCATGTCTGACTATGTCCCCACTAACTTTATTCTAAAGAATTCTAAAATGCCTACCTAACGAATGGTGACACCTGGGATGGGCTAGCTAATGGCGTGGATCTTGAAGTGTGTTGCACCATCGCCAGGATCATATGTCGCTAGGTTCAGTGGATCATTTTCTTCTTTGCAACTGAGAATATTGATGCAGTGTATTCTCACCCTAATATTTGCACTAAACTTTTTTATTTTTATATATTTCATCACAACAACAAACTTTATTTATATTTTGTACAAAAAATTCTGAGCTACATAACCTTATGAAAATATTGATAAGTATTACATAAGGTGCTCTTTGTTTTATATTTCTATCATGAATTATTGCAAAGATATGTGCGCTCTGTTGTAAATTTAAGAGGTCCTTTGTAACAATTAATCTTTATTTTTTTCTTTATGATATATTGAATGTTAGAAAAAAATATTAAACTGAATCATCTGGGTGTTATAAAAATATAAAATTACAATCCTGCTTGGGTTAATTAGTCACACTTGCATATATTATGATGTACATAACATGGTGGGTATCTCTAGGGGGTTGGCTCTGAAAGATATCTTGATAGAGTTTTTGTGTGCATGCATGATTAGGTATAAGTAAATAGAAGATTGTAGATAGCAGCCAATGAGTTCAGTATTATCTAGTGTGGTAGCTTTTGCAATTGTCTATGGTGAGTTCGTATGTCTTGCATTGTGGGATATAGCTAGCCATCTACCGCTGAAAAAATATCAAATTTTACGATCTTGTCTTTGTTACTCTGTATTACGGTTTGCGTTTGTGCAAATTTGGCAATTATGTAAGCAAGCAACAAATTTGGCACTCGACTTGCCTCAAAAACATTCACAGTCGCCGTGATGCGATGCAGCAGCCCGCACGAGCAGCACCCAATGCTGCCCGTGTTGATTTCGTAATTGCCGAGCTAGACATTCCTGAAATGACATCGGCCTTCATTTCCGTGCGTCACGAGTAAGCCACTTGTAGCTATTTTTTTAGTGTGAGCTGGACATCACATCGGCCTCACTTGAGGGTTGGGCGGTTGGCACCACACCGGATGAACCCCATGGCCGTGCAAGGGCCGGTCGCCGCGCGCTCGGCGGTTGAGCCATCTTGGGTAGTTATATATACTCCACTCATCGTACTGTGATCACATCGTGGTTGAGTATTTCATTACCAACGTGTAATCCACGGATTAGTCATTAACCCCACTCATCAGCAGCCAGTAGTACAACAATCGTACCGTGCCGACGACGTGCGTACATGTTCGTCGTTGGGGCATGGGAGCTGATCGAGCTCGAAGCACGTTGGTACATGGTGGCGGCGCCCAAGTGCTCCAAGCCTAACACAGCTGTTTTTTCTCTTCCAAATACGCCTAAGCAAACCGACGCCGGCCGCTGACGTCGACGTGGCACCAAACATTGCTCTCTCGAATCATCAAGGCCGCTAGCTCCAGGACACGATCGGTAAGGGTCACACACAGATCATGATCGTGTGAGAAAAGGCGATGTCTCGCCAAAAGGGCAGGCATCATGCGCGCCACGGTCCGGAAAAAGAAAGCGGGAGGCGCTGGGCAGTTTGCAGGGGAAATGGGCGCGCCTTTTCTGCGTTTTCCTTCCCTTGCTGTCCATGGTAGCGCGGCCAAATCGCACCAACTCCAGTCCCTACGCCGCGTGCACGCGTCTTATCTCATCGCGTAGAGCGACCGGACCAACCAGCTCGACCGTCGGTACATTCTCTACGACGCGGAAAATTGGCCGATCGGGTGGGGCATAGCAGGTGCGAATGGAACATTGAAGAAAACGAATAATTGCGAACATATCCTTCCCGTCGCGAACATGTCCTCTCTCTCTCTGTATAACACCGCAGAAATCACGCAGGACGTAGAGGTGGTTTCCTTTCTTCTCCTGGTTCGACGTTGGTGAGGACGGAGGGGAATTTTACAATTTGCCACACTTTTCTTTGCACTTCTATCATTTGCCATTTTGTGTCTCACTGACATGTGGTGGTCATGTGGAGGCAATTTAGTGGGCGGCGGCGGTGGAGATGGCCGACGATCCTCGCCGCCGAGAGTGGCGCGAGGAACCTCCGCACTACGGTACGCCTTGTCCTCTTCTCTGCTTCTCGTCTTCTTCTCCGTCGAGCAGCGCCACGGCCATGGATGTCGCCTGGAAGATCTTGGTCATCTATGAAAGATTTGATGGGCCAAATTATTTCAAAACGTCATTGTAGTGCCTAGGGATAGTTTTCAGAAAGTTTTGATCCATATAATTGGTGATTTTTTTCTGCGACAGTGATCGGGAAAGCTTCGATTTTTTTATATGAACAAGTCGATTCAGAACCGATGAATGCTTCTATTCCATTGTTGGTATTGTATTTGTAACAATGTAGCAGTAATTCATGTCTTTTTACACAGTTAAGGTCTAAACTGAAGCTGCACAAGTTAACTGAATATGAAATTTGCAGTTTAACTGAATTTTGACAGTTGTAGTGCTAACTGAATTTTGACACTTGCATTGTTAACTGAATTTTGCAGATGATCTTGATAGGTTTACAGTTGAGTTGGATCACAATGGTTTTTTCTATGGTCTTAAGGAGCATTTGCAGTATGTTAGCGGGAATGTGGATTATTTTGACAACTGCAACACTGATACTTTCTCAATTTTGTGGCTTGAGAATTTTGTTAAGCAAGGAGAAACTGAGATGACAACTAAAACAACGTTCTATTGGTGTGTTCCGGGGAGTGACATGAGAGATGGATTGTGTCTCATTAAATGATGCTGACATTGTTGCAATGATGGCTGCTCTAAGAGATGTGAAGACACTATCAATTATAGTGGATCATAAAAAAAAATTGAGGGGCTCAGGACAAATGTTATTGTTTCAATTCCTAGCAAATACATAAGAGATGGAGATGAAGCAGAGTAAGAGAAAGAGAAAGGGAAAGAGATTGATGAAGAACCTGTGTCCTCTACATATCTTTCATCAGCGGAGTTACAAATTACCTCCAACCCTTGCTTCTAAGCTCCTGCATATGCTTCTTTTGGATTTTTTTCTTCTCAACCTTCCTAATATGTAGCTCTTGCTACATATCCTTTAGCTTCATCACCAGCAATACATTGTCCCCTTGTAACTCTTGAACTTCTGATCTTCGATTTTTCTGGCAATTATGGAAACACAAACCAAGTCAGTACCAGCAAATCTAACTGAATTCCACTAAGGGCAAACACACAACATGTCAGTACCACTGTAGAAGGAGAAGATGATCATTGTGATGTCGCTGACTCCATTGCCCATCGATCGTCATTCTTCCAGTAATACTCACATGTCATCATCGTCCATGGATCTCCCTCCTTCCAGATGCGCATCTCTTATTGCATCAATTTGCTGGGCTGCATGCTGTGAACCTGCTCCTCCATGCTCACATTGGTGGGGTTTGGCAGAGATAGCTCCAAATTTCGATGCATTTTACTATAGATTTTCCATCACCGATCTATTGGTTTCATTGGTTTTTCATTGGATTTCGTGTTTCAACTAAAGCTAATATCATGATTCAAGCGAAACCTTGTTTTTAATTATGTATTCCAGGAAATCATCATATCTGGAGGATCCAAGGATATTTATGGGCTAATTGCAATAAAATAAAGACATTTCCTTTTGAGGCCAAATCAATCCTGGCGACGTAGAGGCTTTAACGGGCATCGGTACAGGCGGGGCTTGCCCATACCGACCGCCCATACGGATCGGCACCGTCTTCGCCTTATGAAACCGAACCCTTTCTATGAAGGGAAGACGACGAAAAACACAACACAACAGCCACCATTCACACCAGAACATAGTAGATCTGATCTGAAGTAGGAGAATACCAACCTCGACTACATCAACAATCAATCTCATCAACTGAGAGAGAGAGAGAGAGAGAGAGAGAATCATACTTGTAAGATTAGGGATTGAAACCTCTATTTCATCCTGCTTTGTATTTGATTTGATCTTCAACTATTGTGGCTTGCTACGGTAATATCAAGATGAACTCCATTTACTTTGCTAGAGAGGGGATTTGGTGACTAGGTGTATACGTGAGCACCCTCTAGATGTCACACGATTTGCGTTGAGATCCGGTTCTCGTCAATTCGATATGTTCCCTTGACGTTGTCTTATCCATCGCTAAGCGTACTTGGCGTGGGTCCTACGTGATTTGAAAGTGCATCTGGCCCACTATTTGAATTCAAAAAGGTGGGTACTACATGATTTGGAAGTGTTGTTAGTGCTGATGTGGTTTGCTAACCCAACAATGATGGTAACAGTGATTTGCTAGATGTGACACGTGTCAACCAATGGATGCGTGCTCACGTATAGACCAGGTCACCAGGCTTATTTTGTACTTTGCTATGGTGTTGTTATGTTATTCTCCTCTTATGTGTGAATAGATCCCATTGACGTGGGAGATGTAGGATATTGGTGAGATGTGATGTGCCAATTTTATTCCATCCATTTGTGAACTTATGTTTGAGATAATTTCATATATGAGTATGAATTTTTATGTGCACCTAATGTTTTTATATAATTTAAGGGTCCAGATAGCATGATCTCAAGAACTCATAAACAGGAACTTGTTCGTTAGTGAATCGGCGACCCCCGAGTGACACGACCGATATCAAAGAGGATGTAGCGATACTCGAGGAATCACAAGGAACCACCGAGTTTAAAGCTTTACTCCGGTCTAACCACCTTAATAGGTGCGCTGACCATGGCTTTGGTAACATGCAGAAGGATTATTGGAGGAAGATGAAATCTACCAAGAGGAGTTTTTCTCTCTAATGGGTTGCTTGCCTTCTCAGATATAAATATGAAGAATCATATTCATTTATCACATTTATTCCACCTGGCACATTCGCTATCAACATGAATTGAATCACCCCGCGCCTACTTTTTCACGTGCAGAAAGTTATTTGTTTCCTATTAACTGTTTACTTTTATACATTGTACTTTATTGCATTACCAATACTCCAAATTCTTATTATTCACACTCACCACTTTTCATTTCAATTCTTGCAGTCAGTTCACCTAAGACTTGTGACACCATTGGTGTGACAGAAACACCATAGATAAACATCATCTATGCTCCTGGGATACGATACAAAAACCGGAAATCATACTTCCACGAAAATATGCACGAATGACCATGTGTTCTTGCAGGCCATCAGGCAGCCGCCAGCCATTGGGCTCTACCATGGCTGTCCTCTCCTCCTCCGACGCGAGGCAACAATACAGTAGCATGAATTTGTGGTACATCTTGTTGTACCACCAACGCTCTCCTCCGCAACCCTCTTCTTTGTCGCCGCCCTCTCCTCCACAGCACCATCCTCCTCCTTCGCCGCATCTCGCAGCTAATGTCCCCGAGAATGAGCAGGTGCTGGGGGCACGGGCTCGCCCCTCCACCGTGGCCCTCCGCGAGCACGTGCAGGGCGCGGCGACCGGTCGGTTCTCTCCATGCTCCCCTCCGACTTCGCCATGCGTCGCCTCCATGGTCGCCACGATTTTCGCCGTTGCTAGGGTTGAGACGAGAGGAGAGGGGAACGACCAAAACAGAGGAACAACTGGCCGAATTATTTTCAACGAGGCCGTGCTCGCACGCAAAATCTCCAATTCAACGAGCACTTTTCTGCAAGAACAACTTGACCGTGGACCAGGGACGCGTGGCAGCTCCAGACACAAGTTGTACCACCGGTGCGCCCACCAGACAACGTTGTGTAGCACTACACCACGCTTTTAGAGATTTTGTATGAAAATGCACGTCCTTGAGAAGTTGCTGCATCTGTGGTGCATTACCTCTACACGATACTACATCATACTGTACACTGGTTGTCATTCTCTTTTCCATTTCATTTTCGAGGTAATTGCACCACAGGTACAAGAACTTGCACCCTATGTGCATTTTCATACAAAAACTTGAAAAGTGTGTTCAGGTGGTACAACAACTTGTCCTGGATGTGCACCGTTGTGAAGGAGATATGCCCTAGAGGCAATAATAAAGTTGTTATTATTTATATCTTTATGTTTATGATAAATGTTTATATATCATGCTATAATTGTATTAACCGAAACATTAGTACATGTGTGATATGTAGACAACAAAGAAGTCCCTAGTATGCCTCTTAAACTAGCTTGTTGATTAATGGATGATTAGTTTCATAATCATGAACATTGGATGTTATTAATAACAAGGTTATATCATTGTATGAATGATGTAATGGACACACCCAATTAAGCGTAGCATAAGATCTAGTCATTAAGTTATTTGCTATAAGCTTTCGATACATAGTTACCTAGTCCTTATGACCATGAGATCATGTAAATCACTTATACCGGAAAGGTACTTTGATTACACCAAACACCACTGCGTAAATGGGTGGCTATAAAGGTGGGATTAAGTATCCGGAAAGTATGAGTTGAGGCATATGGATCAACGATGGGATTTGTCCATCCCGATGACGGATAGATATACTCGGGCCCTCTCGGTGGAATGTCGTCTAATGTCTTGCAAGCATATGAATGAGTTCATAAGAGACCACATACCACGGTACGAGTAAAGAGTACTTGTCAAGAGACGAGGATGAACAAGGTATAGAGTGATACCGAAGATCAAACCTCGGACAAGTAAAATATCGCGTGACAAAGGGAATTGGTATCGTATGTGAATGGTTCATTCGATCACTAAAGTCATCGTTGAATATGTGGGAGCCATTATGGATCTCCGGATCCCGCTATTGGTTATTGGTCGGAGTGAGTACTCAACCATGTCCGCATAGTTCACGAACCGTAGGGTGACACACTTAAAGTTGGATGTTGAAATGGTAGTACTTGAATATGGAATGGAGTTCGAATATTTGTTCGAAGTCCCGGATGAGATCCCGGACATCACGAGGAGTTCCGGAATGGTCCGGAGAATAAGATTCATATATAGGATGTCATTTTATGTGAATTAAAATGTCGCGGAAGGTTCTATGGAAGGTTCTAGAAGGTTCTAGAAAAGTCCGGAAGAAACCACCAAGGAAGGTGGAGTCCACATGGGACTCCACCTCCATGGCCGGCCAACCCTAGTGGGGGAGGAGTCCCAAGTGGACTCCCCTTAGGGGGCCGGCCACCCCCATATGGGAGGTGGAACTCCCACCTTTGGTGGGAGTCCTAGCTTGGCTAGGTTTCCCCTCCTTATGGAAGGTTTTTTGGTTCGGGTCTTATTCGAAGACTTGGATACCAACACTTGGGGTTCCACCTATATAATGAGGGGCATAGGGGAGGGGGCCGGACACACCAAAGCCACAAGTTGGCCGCACCCCTTGAGGCCGGCCACCCCCTCCCAAACCCTAGCCGCCCCCTCTCCTCCATATCTCCCGCGTAGCTTTAGCGAAGCTCCGCCGGAGTTCTTCACCGCCACCGACACCACGCCGTCGTGCTGTCGGATTCAAGAGGAGCTACTACTTCCGCTGCCCGGCCGGAACGGGGAGGTGGACGTCGTCTTCATCAACAACCGAACGTGTGACCGAGTACGGAGGTGCTGCCCGTTCGTGGCGCCGGAACCGATCGTGATCAAGATCTTCTACGCGCTTTTGCAAGCGGCAAGTGAACGTCTACCGCAGCAAAAAGAGCCTCATCTTGTAGGCTTTGGAATCTCTTCAAGGGTGAGACTCGATAACCCCTCGTTGCTACCGTCTTCTAGATTGCATCTTGGCTTGGATTGCGTGTTCGCGGTAGGAAAATTTTTGTTTTCTATGCAACGTTATCCTACGGTGGTATCGAGCCGTGTCTATGCATAGATGGTTGCACGAGTAGAACACAATGGTTTTGTGGGCATTGATGCTCTTGTTATCTTTAGTTTGAGTACTTTGCATCTTTGTGGCATAGTGGGATGAAACGGCTCGGACTAACTTTACATGACCGCGTTCATGAGACTTGTTCCTCGTTCGACATGCAACTTGTATTGCATAAGAGGCTTTGCGGGTGTCTGTCTCTCCTACTATAGTGAAGATTCAACTTACTCTTCTATTGACAACACTAGTATCACCGTTGTGGTTCATGTTCGTAGGTAGATTAGATCTTACTCGAAAACCCTAAACCACGTAAAATATGCAAACCAAATTAGAGACGTCTAACTTGTTTTTGCAGGGTTTGGTGATGTGATATGGCCATGATATGATGATGAATATGTATGAGATGATCATTATTGTATTGTGGCAACCGGCAGGAGCCTTATGGTTGTCTTAATTTTCATGTTGAGTAGTATTTCAAAGTAGTTGTAATAGTTGCTACATGAGGTGAACAACCATGAAGACGGTGCCATGAACCTTGACGCTACGCCGACGATGATGGAGATCATGCCCGAAGATGATGGAGATCATGTCCGTGCTTTGGAGATGAAGATCAAAGGCGCAAAGACAAAAGGGCCATATCATATCACATATGAACTGCATGTGATGTTAATCCTTTATGCATCTTATTTTGCTTAGATCGCGACGGTAGCATTATAAGATGATCCCTCACATTAATATCAAGATAATAAAGTGTTCTCCCCTCGTATGCACCGTTGTAACAGTTCGTCGTTTCGAAGCATCTCGTGATGATCGGATGTGATAGATTCAACGATTCACATACAACGGGTGTAAGCCATGTTGCACACGCGGAATACTTGGGTTTGCTTGACGAGCCTAGCATGTACAGACATGGCCTCGGGACAACGGAAACCGAAAGGTTGAACACGAGTCATATGGATGATATGATCAACATGTTGATGTTCACCATTGAAGCTACATCATCTCACGTGATGATCGGTTTTGGTGTAGTGGATTTAGATCGTGTACCACTTAACAACTATGAGGGATGTTGTATTAAGTGGGAGTTCATTAGTAATTAGATTAAAACATGAACTAATTATCATAAACATAGTCTCGAGTAGTATTTTGAATTAATTTTGTAGTATTGGCATCCGTTTTTCTACTATGCGCTAGTCTTGTTATTGAGATAGAAATACTGTTAAAATCTGACAAGAAACTTTACGGATTGGTACCGTATTGTTAAAGAATCAAGAATTGATTAAGTCCTATTGCAAACTTTTAGTAAACCTCACATTGTTGATTCAAAGAGCTAAGGTTTCAATTAGTACCTAAAAGTTATCTTGTCTCCGTCAAACTTAAAGTTCAAATTTGTTTGAAAAGTAAGGAGCTGAAAATTTAGTTTTCGTAAATAATCAAGGTATGAGATATATGTGATATCTAAGACCTTATTACAAGATGATAGAATATAAATTTGGTGAGACTACATAAACTCATAAGTTTTATGGGAATGTATGAAGGTTGAAGACGCCGAGGCGTCACAATCCTCCAACTATTGGGGCACTAACGATATTCGCATATCCATGAAGTGACCATCCTTAAATATGCACCGTTACTAAGACTCGTCGTTTCGAAGCATCACGTGATGATCGGGTGTGATAGATTCTACGTGTGCATAAAACGGGTGCAAGCTAGATTTGCACATGCAAATACCAAGGTTAAAACTTTACGATCCTAGCATGTACAGACATGGTCTCAGAAAGTCGTCATGATATGATGGATAAAATTATGAGTGAAATTGTTCATCATATTACAAAGTTACTAATAGTGAAATCTGGAACACTTGTCATATGATGATCAACTTCAAAGTAAGAACCTCAAGGTTATTGGTATTTGACCAACAAACCTAGAAGTTAATGATGTTGAAGTGTTTTCTGAATAATGAGGAAAGCTAAAAGAGAAACTGCAAAAGATATTTTTGGCAAAAAGAAAAGAAAAGACTAGAAAGTCTAGCTCAGGTGTATATAAATAATATACATGTTATGGGTGTATTCCTAGTTAAGTCACACTATGAAATTCTTGGGTATTAGTACTATATTGGTTGGTATGAAGTGTCATACAAAACAACGCAATACAAGAATACAATGGCCTAAGTGACTGATAAGGAATATGATAGGAATGCACGTCTGGAACAAAATAAAGTGTTATTATGTTCGTCGTTGGCATTCTATCTAGCCCTTAGAATTTATAATAAAGAAATTAATAATTGTTATTTTGCTCTGGTCAAATGAAAACAATGAGTTGTTCAAATTATGACATTACTCCATATACGATGGATAAGTTATTATAAATCTTAATGGTGAAACACGGATACATAACAACGACGCTAAAATGCCATAAGGCAAATGATTTGAATTCCACTTATTTGTGGAACCGCCATTTAGGTCATGTTAGAAAGGAACGCATGAAGGAACTCCATGCAAATGGATTTTTGGAGTCATTTGATTTTTGAATCATTTGGCGCTTGCAAATCTTTTCTAAAAGAGAATGATTAAAATACCGTTCATAGGCCAAAAGTTGAACGGGCAACTAACTTAGTGGAAAAATACATGATGATGTATGTGGTTCATCGGGCATAGTTGTGTGCGGGAGATTCTTCTACTTCATGAAAACTTTCAACAATGAATTGAGTATATATATGTGGATATATTCAATAAGGAAGAAGTTTGAAACATTTGAATGGATTCAAATAAATTTCAGTATGAAGTGGAAATCATCGTAATAGAAATCAAATATCTATGATTGGATCATGGTGGAAATATTTGAATTACGAGTTTTAGCGAACATCTAAGAGAGTTATGAAATTGTTCTACAACTTACGTTTCTTGGAGTATCATAGTGATGATGAAGTATCCAAGAGATATATCCAAACTTTGTTGGATCAATGATGAGATAAAATATTGATGCCATTATATTTTTGTGGATTATGCTTTAGTGACTACCGCTTTTACACTAAATAGAGCATCATCATGATCCATTGAAATGACACCATACGAGCTATGGCATGGGTATAAATCCTAATAGTCCCTTCTTTAAATTTTGGTCTAAGAGTTTACAAACCAAAATCGGATGAATGTCTTTGTTGGTTATCCCAGAGATTTAATTGGGAATTCTTCCCACGAGACAAAGACAAAAGTGTTTGTCAATGTTTCTTATTTCCGAGAAATTGTTTCTAGTGAAGTATTTGAGTGGGAGGACAATATATTTTGATAAGGTTTATGAACCTGAGCATAATGATCGGAGTAGCGCAGCATCGGAATTGGTTTCGGAAGCGGCCACGACGATCATGGCTCCCATGACTACAAAGTGTTTTAGCCATGGAGATCGAAGTACATATTGAACCTTGTAGGTATGGTTTACTTTGTGATCAAATAAATGATTTGTGGACAAAGGATTGATTTTGAACAATGATAAACCAACTACAAATAAAGAAGTTATGATGGGCCCTGACTCCGTTAAAATGGCTATACACCATGAAATCCAAGATAGATGAATACTTTTTGAAAGTAAATGGATCTATAAAATTGATGGACTTGGATGGAATATCCTTGAAGAAGCTTGACTTGTCGAAAAGTTGTTTACGACAAAGTTCAAAGAGTTAACTATGATAAGATTAGATCTTCCGTAGCAATGCTTATAGTCTATGTGGATTATTCTAGTAATCACTACATATTTCTTTTATGAGATATGTTAGTAGGATGGCAAAATACATTACTTATCGAAGTGTGTACTAAAGGTGTATACAAGATACAACCAAGAGTTTTGTTGATCCATGGAATACTAGATAGGTATACAAACTTCAATTGGATGAAGTGAGTATCGTGGAGTTGGAATCTTCACCAGATGAAATAGTCAAAGAGTTTTTGATTTCATCAGAGACGATGAAGAGGCTTGCATTTGCAAAAAATTAAGTGGGAGCGCCGAGACATATTTATAATACTTTATGTAGATGACATATAGTTGGTTATGAATGATGTAATTATATACTTGATTAAAAGTTTTCATTGAGAAATTAATTCCAATGAAAGGATATGGACTGAAACATATTTAGTGTCAAGAGCTATGAAGATAGATTGAAACACATAATAAGTTTAAGTCAAAGTACATAGAATGGATATTGAAGTAGTTCAATATAGAAATATTAAGAAGATGTTCTTGTCATGTGAAGTTTTTAACAAGACTTGAGTGTATCTGACACTCAATGAGTAAAACACATGAGTGATTATAGATCACGAATAATATGTACACAATCGGATATCATGTGCTATAAAGTGTTATGAGCATATACCAGAATGATTCATATATATGATGATCATTGGACGACGATAAGAATATCCTTGAGTACTTTAGAAGAACTAAGGATATATATATATATATATATATATATATATATATATATATATATATATATATATATTTGTATGAAGAAATGACAAACAAATCGGCCGTAAGGTGATTACACCGATATTTGTTTTGTCACATATAAAAATTTCAATCTCAAATTAGACTAAATGTTGTTTAAAAAGTAGCACAATGAGCTAGAAGTTGTCTATGCTAGATTTAGAAGAGTTCTAAATATTGTGACGGATTCTACAAAAGAAGGCTGAGTATGTCATTATTTTGACAATGACAAAGGATGTTAAGTCAAGAGGTTCTTTGAGAACTTGGTGCAGTTCCGACAGAGTCAGAACTTTGAAGCTATATTGTGTGTGACAATATTAGTGACATATTTCAGACATCGGAATTAAGGTTCCACCAGAAGATCAAACATATTTAATGCCAACTCATTTGGAAATGAGTGATGCGTTGAGACGCAAATGAATTACAAAATACATACGTTTATGAATGTGTCAGATCCGATGACTAAAACCTCTCCCGTGAGCAATACATGATAAAGCACCAGAAGGCCAAGGTGTTATATCTTTACAAATGTAAACTAGATTATTGACTCTAGTGCAAGTGGGAGACTCGAAGGAGATATGCCCTAGAGGCAATAATAAAGTTGTTATTATTTATATCTTTATGTTTATGATAAATGTTTATATATCATGCTATAATTGTATTAACCGAAACATTAGTACATGTGTGATATGTAGACAACAAAGAAGTCCCTAGTATGCCTCTTAAACTAGCTTGTTGATTAATGGATGATTAGTTTCATAATCATGAACATTGGATGTTATTAATAACAAGGTTATATCATTGTATGAATGATGTAATGGACACACCCAATTAAGCGTAGCATAAGATCTAGTCATTAATTTATTTGCTATAAGCTTTCGATACATAGTTACCTAGTCCTTATGACCATGAGATCATGTAAATCACTTATACCGGAAAGGTACTTTGATTACACCAAACACCACTGCGTAAATGGGTGGCTATAAAGGTGGGATTAAGTATCCGGAAAGTATGAGTTGAGGCATATGGATCAACGGTGGGATTTGTCCATCCCGATGACGGATAGATATACTCTGGGCCCTCTCGGTGGAATGTCGTCTAATGTCTTGCAAGCATATGAATGAGTTCATAAGAGACCACATACCACGGTACGAGTAAAGAGTACTTGTCAAGAGACGAGGATGAACAAGGTATAGAGTGATACCGAAGATCAAACCTCGGACAAGTAAAATATCGCGTGACAAAGGGAATTGGTATCGTATGTGAATGGTTCATTCGATCACTAAAGTCATCGTTGAATATGTGGGAGCCATTATGGATCTCCAGATCCCGCTATTGGTTATTGGTCGGAGTGAGTACTCAACCATGTCCGCATAGTTCACGAACCGTAGGGTGACACACTTAAAGTTGGATGTTGAAATGGTAGTACTTGAATATGGAATGGAGTTCGAATATTTGTTCGAAGTCCCGGATGAGATCCCGGACATCACGAGGAGTTCCGGAATGGTCCGGAGAATAAGATTCATATATAGGATGTCATTTTATGTGAATTAAAATGTCGCGGAAGGTTCTATGGAAGGTTCTAGAAAAGTCCGGAAGAAACCACCAAGGAAGGTGGAGTCCACATGGGACTCCACCTCCATGGCCGGCCAATCCTAGTGGGGGAGGAGTCCCAAGTGGACTCCCCCTTAGGGGGCCGGCCACCCCCCCATATGGGAGGTGGAACTCCCACCTTTGGTGGGAGTCCTAGCTTGGCTAGGTTCCCCTCCTTATGGAAGGTTTTTTGGTTCGGGTCTTATTCGAAGACTTGGATACCAACACTTGGGGTTCCACCTATATAATGAGGGGCATAGGGGAGGGGGCCGGACACACCAAAGCCACAAGTTGGCCGCACCCCCTTGAGGCCGGCCACCCCCTCCCAAACCCTAGCCGCCCCCCTCTCCTCCATATCTCCCGCGTAGCTTTAGCGAAGCTCCGCCGGAGTTCTTCACCGCCACCGACACCACGCCGTCGTGCTGTCGGATTCAAGAGGAGCTACTACTTCCGCTGCCCGCTGGAACGGGGAGGTGGACGTCGTCTTCATCAACAACCGAACGTGTGACCGAGTACGGAGGTGCTGCCCGTTCGTGGCGCCGGAACCGATCGTGATCAAGATCTTCTACGCGCTTTTGCAAGCGGCAAGTGAACGTCTACCGCAGCAACAAGAGCCTCATCTTGTAGGCTTTGGAATCTCTTCAAGGGTGAGACTCGATAACCCCTCGTTGCTACCGTCTTCTAGATTGCATCTTGGCTTGGATTGCGTGTTCGCGGTAGGAAAATTTTTGTTTTCTATGCAACGTTATCCTACACGTTGGTACAAGTGGTCTCTGGAGCTGCCACGCGTCCCTGGTCAACCGTCAAACCGTTTTTGCAGAAAAGTCCTTACAGAATGCGAGAATCGCGCGCGACCAGAAGCAGCCCTCTCCTTTCCGCTCGTCTCTTTCCCCTTTCCTCTCCTCTCCGCTCGTCTCGTTCCCCTTTCCTCTCCTCTCTGCGGCGGCGACCAGAAGCAAACCCTAGATGCATGGCGGACCAAGGAGAGGGGAGCATGGACAGCACGGGCCGGACGCCGCCGCCAGGGTTTGCCCGTCGCGGAGGGCCGCGATGGAGGGGCAGGCCCGTGGCTCCAGCACCTGCTCCTGCTCGTGGCCGTCGCGGAGGGCTGCGACATGCGATGGCGGAGGAAGGCCATGGCAGCAATACGGCGACAGAGGAGAGGGTTGCGGAGGAGACTCGGCAATGGAGGTACGAGAAGCTAGTCCAGAAGTACATGCTCCTATACTGCTGCCTAGCATCGGAGGAGGAGAGGGCGGCCATGGAAGAGCCCAATTGCTGGCGGTCGGCAATTCCAAGCAATCTGGAGGAGCAGATTGGCGCCATGGAGGCTCAGCTGGCCAGCCTGCGGCAGCCTCCCCCGCCACCACCCCCAGCAAACTGAAGGAGGAGGACATGCGCATCTGGAAGGAGGGAGATCCGTGGGCGACGATCACAGGTGAGTACTTCTGGAAGACAGCAGGAGGATCATCGTCTCCATCTACACTGGTGAGTTAATTTTTTGTGTTAACTGAAATTGGTGTGTTAACTGAAATTCAGTTTCTGACTTGGTTGATGTTTGTTCTTACAAGCAGAAGAAGAAACTTCAAGAGGAGAATGCATTGCTGCTGATGGAGCTAAAGGGGTTGGAGCTACAACTAGAGATGAGGAAGGCAGAGAACAAGAAGTTGCTGAAGAAGCATGTCACATTTTGGGAAATCATTGAAGAAAGCTTTAATCCATGTATTAGGCTGCAATTCCTCCACCCATGCCCAAGCTTCTTCACTGTCCACTTTCAATTTTTCCATATTTCTTTCCCAAGTTGGAATATTTGTAGACCTTGCAACTGCCCATAGATCATTCTTCAGAGTTTGCCCTTTGTGTTTCTTGTGAAAATTCTGGTAAATGTGTCTCACATAGTGCCTATGTTCTGAATCAGGGAAAACTTTCTTCACTGCATTGATGAGGCCCTGTAATATAGAGACAATGTTAATCAGAGAATATTCTTCAGAATATGGCAGGTCGACTGAAAAAGTAAATTATGCACAAATAGAGAATATTCTTTTCCCTTTTCTGGCTAGACAGAACAGATGAAACTCATGGACTTGTCTACATGTGTTCAGCAAGTGTGCCTTCTGTTCAGCTTGTGTGCTGATGCCATTGTGCTGCATCCTATAAATGGCATCCATGTACTGAAGCAGAAATGCAAGCAAAGATGGACAATGCCATGAGTTGGAGGAGGAGCACTGGCTCTACTGGTGCCTCTGGCTCCAGAGATGCCTCTCCGTCCCGAAGTGCTTCCATGGCTAGGGCGGACAAGCACTTGCTAGTGTATCGTAGGAGAACCTTGGAAGAGAGGGAAGCTGCTGCCGCAAGGCGCGAGGAGGAGGAAGAAGCCGTCGCTAGGCCGAGGGAAGAGCAAGAAGCGGTTGTTACCCCGAAGCGACTAGGTGAGTGCTTTAGGACTACACGAGTCATCCAACTTCCAACGGACGGACCAAAACCAACGGACAAACCAAGAAGGTACCATGTGTCACCAAATCTTGAAGAAAAGGTGAAGGCTGGAGTTATGTTGTGTCTGGTGAAGAAGGGCATGAAGAAGATGAAAGAGGCTCTGAAGATTGGTAGAGGCAAGGACAAGGGCCAAGTTTATCATAGGAAAGGTTAAAGCAGTAGGCATTTAGTTTGTTGTTGTTTCAATCATCTAGTTTGTCTCAATAAGAATGTAAGGCATGAATAAGTAGGACCAGTGTTGAGTAGATAGTGACATACCTTCTGTTTGTCACTCATGATAGTGAAAGGACCAGTTTTGTAATCCCTAAATCATCCCTTAGTGTTGTCAGGAACCATTCCCATGAGCTAGTGCACTCAACTTCTACTAGTCCCATTGCAATAGGATAGATGCAGTCATTTGGATCAATGCCTACTGCTGTCAACAAATTTCCTTTGTACCTTGTTTTAATGTGACATCCATCTATGCATATCAGAGGTCTACAACCTTCCAAGAAACCCCTCTTGCATGCATCATATGACCAATACAATGTGGCTAGATGCTCTTTGGGAACATCATCTGCAGCTTCTTTAATTTGATTGGTGCTCAGGAAGAATCTTGATCCAGGATTTGCTCTCCTCAACTCCTGCCCATAGTCACATAACAGGGCAAACTGCTCCTTTTCATCCCCATGGATTATGTTAAGTGCTGCCTTTCTGGCCCTTCCCAACTTAAATCTGTTTGGGCACATATTGAATTTCCTTTGTACTTTTGCTGCAAATGCTTTCAAACCAAGCTTTTGGTTATCTCTGAATTCATCAATGAAGATCTGAGTAAGGAAAGGAGCTGTCAGTGACTTCAACTCCCAGTACCTCTCACAAGTGTGCTCACTGCAATGTTGTCTCACTACAATGGCTCCCTCCCTCCTCTCTTCTGAAACCTTGATCATCCAAGGACATCCTTCCTCACAATGAGCATCAAGCCTAGTTGCTTCATTCCTTGACTTCCTAATCTTTACTCTCTCATTCACACCATAAGTTGTCAAAGCCTTCCTAAATTCATCCATGCTAGAAAATAACATTCCAACTTTGAAGACAGGGGTTGCCATGTCTACTTCAGGATTGAATTCTTTGAACCTGTATTCCAAAAGCTTCTGCTGCTCATTGCTCGGTTTCGGATTATCATGGTCAAGCCCAAGCATCATCCTCAAACTCAACAATGTCTCGTGCACTCATTGTGGTCATTAACATCTTTGTCAATGTTGTCCGCAAACGGATCATCATCACCATCTTCGACATCATAATCACTCGTCATAGAAGTCACTCGTCGGTGTCGGAATCATCCTCATCCTCACTTTGTGGTTCTCCCGATGACGGACATGCGGATGACGAGAGGTTCTTCATCAACAATCTCTTTCTCTTGCTCTATTTCTTCTCCACTGCAGGTGTATTTCCTTGGAATTGGCACCACAACATCCTGTCCTCGACCCTCGCAAGAAATTATTGTGATCAACCATAACCGACGGTGTCTTCACCTCTCTCACGGCTACCATCATTGCAAGAATGTCACCATCATTCTCAATGAGACACAATCCATCTCTCATGTCGGTCCCGGGAACACACCGAGTAGAACTTTGTTCTCTCTCGTCATTTCATTCCCTCCTTGCTTAAGAAAATCCACAAGCCAAAGAAGTGAGAAAGTATCAGTGTTGCAATTGTCAAAGAAATCCACAGTCCCACCAATGTACTCCAAATGCTCCTTCAGACCACAGAAAAACCCATTGTGCTCAAATTCAACAGTAAATCTGTCTGGATCATCTGCAGGAAGTGTCAAAATTCAGTTAAAAATGCAATTGTTAAAATTCAGTTAACTTGTGCAGCTTCCATTTGGTCATAAACTTCATAAAACATGATTGATTACTGCTACATTGTTACAAACACAATAGCAGCACTGGAGTAGATGCATTGGTCCAAGCTGATTCGACTTATTCATCATAAAAAATGGCAGTTTTTCCACCTCTACATTTGCAGTTAAAATTCAGTTAACAGTTAACTTGTGCAGCTTCGATTTGGATCTAAGCTTCATAAACTAGATGGATTACTGCTACATTGTTGCAAACACAATAACACCAATGGAATAGAAGCATTGGTCCGAGCTGATTGGACTTGTTCATCACACAAAATCGCAGCTTTTCCGATCAACAGAAGACTGGCGCCTCACATCAACACCTACCATCTTGACCAAAACCTTCCCCAAACCTATCCCTAAGTAGTACAACGACGTCTCCCACTAATTTTGCGCAGCTAATCGTCCACACATGGCTAGATCGACCCCACGAAAATCCATGGCCGTGGAGGAGAAACAAAGAGAAGAAGAGGAGAAACAGAAAACGAGGACGGCCACAAGACGTACCATACTGCGGAGGTTCGTCTCGCCACTCTCGCCGGCGTGGATCGTCCGCCATGTCCGCCGCCGCCGCCCACGAACTCGGCTGCGTCCTCGCCACCCACGACGAACAGAAAGAAGGAAGGCTACGACGTGCGCGTGATTTCTGCGTGGTCGTTATACAGAGAGGTGGGAGGACCTCTTCGTAATTATCCAGTTTGTGAAACGTTGCGATGCAAAACTTCCTCTCCCGCCTCCAAACTGCCACGTGTCGCTACCACATTCAATTATATGAACTATGCACATATTAGACAAGTTGTTGTATGAGTGGAACACGTTTTAGAAGATGTTATATGAAAATGCACATACGATGCAAGTTCTTGTACCTGTGGTGCAATTACCTCTTTCATTTTCCCGGCGCCTTTCCCATCCCACGAAAGCTTTGTTGGGTGTTGACGCGTGAAGGAGCATGCAGGCAGGCTTTTCTCTCCTTTCTCATTTTACCTTTGCCTTCACCCTTTCTCTTCCTTGTCCAAATCCAAAGCCGACAAAAGTCGGCGTGTCCCCAAGAACTTTCCGAGAACTCCCAACCGAGGCAGTGCCCTCCTCCCGTGGATGTGGATGGTGGCGACTCGACGCGACGTGATCTCATCCCCGTCCATGTTATGGTGTCATGGTGGATCGGTTAGTTAGCTCACACACCTCATCACGATCTCCGATCTCCAAACCAGTTTTACTATAGCAAACAGCGAATGATGATGGGAGGATTTTGTAATCTAAAGATTGAGGCGGCCGTAGCTTTCCATACATGTCAGCCGCAATAACTCCGTCCTGCTGCTGCGGCTGAAACTGCCGCCGGAAGTGGGATCCTGATTTATTTGTTTGGCCGGGGTAGATGGCGCCGCCCTAAATAAGCCTACCCACCTTCCACCTCAATTATACCAAGGAGCGAGGAGGCCCGCTGGGTATGTAAATGCCGTCGTCGTCCTCCTCCAAGTCACAGTCCGGGACAGCGAGGAGCAGCAGCGGCGTCGGCGGCGGCCTGCCATGTCGTCTTCCTCCGTCGCGCCGCGCGGCCCGTCCAGGGGCGAGGCCTGGTGAGTTTTGTCTTCTCTGAATTTTGGTCCTACAGTGGATTTCCAATTTTGGTGGTGGATGGAGAATTGCGTTGGTTTTCCGGCTGGGTTTGATGGATTGTCTAAATTGCTCGGCTGTGTTGTGCGCCGCCAGGTTCTGCACCACCGGGCTGCCCAGCGACGTCGTCTTCGAGGTGCAGGACATGAGCTTCCACCTCCACAAGGTACCCACCCGGTCTCTGAATTGTGATGATTCCTTCCGAGTCCCTTGAGTTTCTTTCTCGCCCCCTGTGTTGTGCTCGACGAAATTCCGCTGAGAGTTCGATGTCTGCGTGCGCAGTTCCCGCTCATGTCCAAGAGCCGGAAAATCAGCCGCATACTCACGGAGCAGGAGGAGGAGCGTCCGGCGCGCCAGCGGCGGCGAAGTAGGAGCGACGGAGACAATGCCGACGACGAAGCTGCTGATGCTCCCGCGGAAACAGAGATAGTGGAAGCAGAGGAGGAGGAAGAGGAGGGGAACGAGCAGCAGCAGCAGCAGGTTCGGATGGACGACGGGAACTCGTACCGCATAACCTTCCCGGACTTCCCCGGCGGGCCCGGCACATTCGAGGCGGCGGCCAAGTTCTGCTACGGCGTGCGCCTCGACCTCACCCCCTGGAACGTGGCGCCGCTGCGGTGCGCGGCGGAGTACCTGGAGATGACGGAGGAGCACGCGGAGGACAACCTGGCGGGGCGCGCGGAGGCGTACCTGTCCCAGTCCGTGCTCCGGCACCCCGGCGAGGCCGCCAGGGCGCTCAAGTCCTGCGAGGACCTGCTGCCGCACGCCGAGGAGCTCGGCATCGTCGACCGCTGCGTGGAGGCCATCGCCGCGCGCTCGTCGTCGTCGTCGTCGTCGCGCGCCTGGGTCGACGACCTGGCCGTGCTCGGCCTGGGCATGTACAAGCGGGTGATGGCGGCCATGGCCGCGCGCGAGGACGCGCGGGCGACGGAGGCCGTGGAGAGCTGCCTCGTGTCCTACGCCCGGGCCACCCTCCCCGGGCTGTCGCGGTCCATGCGGTGGCGCCGGGCCTCCGCGCCCGTGTCGTCCGAGGTGGAGCAGCGGGACCTCCTGGAGGGGGTGGTCGCCAGCCTGCCCCCGGACAAGTGCTCGGGCCGCGTCGTCACCGCCAAGTTCCTGTTCGCGCTGCTGCGGACGGCGCACATCCTGCGCGCGTCCGACGAGGCGCGCGCGGCGCTGGAGCGCAAGGCCGCCACGCAGCTGGAGCAGGCCACGCTAGAGGACGTGCTCATCCCGAGCTTCTCCGGCGCCGCGGAGACGCTCTACGACGTGGACTGCGTCGAGCGGATCGTCAGGCATTTTCTCTCTGACGAGGACGAGGCGTCGTCCTCGGCGGCTGCGATCACCGAGGAGGAAGTGGCGGCGAGGAGGACGACGGCGTCCCGGCCGTCGGCGGTGACCATGGTCCAGGTGGGCAAGCTGGTGGACAACTACCTGGCGGAGGTTGCGTCGGACGCCAATCTGAAGCCCGCCAAATTCTGCGAGCTGGCGCTGGCACTGCCGGACCACGCCCGCATCTACGACGATGGCGTCTACCGCGCCGTCGACGTCTACCTCAAGGTACGAGCATTGCCCAATTTGACTGCTACCGTGTTCTAGTACCATACTGGCAGCTTGCCTCTGACAGGTCCAAGAAAGAATGTCGCGGTTTGTCGAGTAGCTGCTGACGACTCGCGGCGGTTGCATTGCAGGCGCACCCACGGCTGACGGCGGAGGAGCGGGACCGGGTGTGCGGCGTCGTGGACTGCCGGAAGCTGACGGTGGAGGCGTGCACGCACGCGGCGCAGAACGAGCGGCTGCCGCTGCGCGCGGTGCTGCAGGTGCTCTTCTTCGAGCAGCTGCAGCTCCGGCGCGCCATCGCGGGCACGCTGCTGGCGTCCACGACGGGTGCCCCGCATCAGCAGCGGGCGCCGGCGCTCCGTCACGCGGCTGGCCCGAGCGAGACGTGGCGGACGGCGGCGGTGCAGGAGAGCCAGGTGCTGCGGGTGGACATGGACGGCATGCGGAGCCGGGTGCAGGGCCTGGAGAGGGAGTGCTCCAGCATGCGGAGGGCCATCAAGAAGATCGACGGCCGCGACGATGCCGCCGCCGGATCGTCGCCCGGCAGCGCGGACGCCGGCGCCGCCGCGAGTAGCTGGAGGTCGCGGTACGGGTGCAAGTTCAGCACGCAGGTGTGCGACTCGCAGGCGCGCGACGCCGTCGTGTCCAGGGCGTCCAGGATGGGGATGAGCCCATGATTGAACAGTGATTCGTGCAGTGCAGCATGGTTCGCGCCATCTCCCATTCCGTTTGAACACGACATGTCTCACGACGGTCGACCAGAAATCAACACTCGAGATGAAAATGGTTGAGAGTTTCCTACTGGACAGTGCAAATCCTTCCGAGATCGATCGGACGGGGCAAAATCTCACCCCTTCTCATCTCGTCTGTTTGATTTCGTGTGGCCTGAACCTGAAAGGCGTGACCGCTGCCAAACGTGTGGGCAACAGCAGAGGGCCGTCGATCATGGATCCATGTGTGCTGTCTGTACCATATGCTTAGCCTATGTGAGTTGTGTTTACGGTCTTTGCAGCTTGTAATGCGGTGGCAGTTTATACGGCATTCTCTTGATCTTGTCTGCTCTGTACTTCATTAGCTTGCTGTACACTTGTGCTACTGCTGTAGTATAGTACTGTACAAAGAAAGTTGTTGCGTTTGAGCTGTAATGATGATCAAACGGTGTAGAGTACACGTCCACATCCTCACGAAGCATTGTCTACAATTTATTCTAGTACAGTTACTTTTAGATTGCAAACTGAATGGAGCTGTCATGTCGATCTTGCTTTCAAAGACATGGCAGCTCAGCTCGTTTTCTACCGAAAAGCCTGAATATTGCGTAGAAAGTAGGCACTCAAATATGCCCCAACGTACAAACCATTTTCTATAATCTATTTTGTTCTTGCCGATCTGACACTCCTGGCTACGTTCTTTCCCAGCTATAAACACGACCACTGATCAAGCACCACGTGCACTAATTTTTTTGTTTGTTGGAAATAAAACTACTCCTGGGTGCTCTTCAGATATGTTTATTCGTGTAGCAGTACTTTTTAGAAAAAAAAAACACTGGCTTTTCTTCACCTCTCGAGTGCCCTTCACATATGTTTATCATGTTAGTGTTATCTGGCATAGTACTTTGCGTTCACAATCAGTAATGCTTTCAGAGCAATCCTTTCTAGATATGTTTAACATGCAGATTGGCCTTTAATGGCATGATTGTTTGCATCATTGCTGTCACTGTCACTGGTTCACAACACATAGTCTGCCTTAGCGATCTGCTGTAAACCAACTCCACTCGGCAAAGTAAAAAACTATGCTTGAACAAATCCCATTAGAAAAGGCCCATACTCCGCCGGCCAGTGTTCTGAGATCCTAGCTACTGTTCGGAACATTGACCGTGGGCCAGGGCCTATTACAGGTGTGTGCTTTCTGTTCATTCTTTTCGGGTTTATTTTATTTTATTTATTTTGAATCTTGATTGTATATTATTAAAGATCATATTGTGTAAAAAGTGTTCAGCGTTTTGAAGAAAATGTTCATGGCCAAAATTAACAATGCTTGTGAGGTCTGAAAAATGTACAGGAGTTCTAAATAATCGTCGTGAGTTTTACAAAAGTACGTTCGCAGATTAAAAAACACTTTTCTAGTTTCCGAAGATGGTCACCTAGTTCGTAAAATATGGTCATGCTTATAGTTTTTTACATTATTAGATAAATAATTTTTTTGATAAGAAATAAGATTTAATAAAGAAACTAATCTTTTCTATTGGGCTGAATTTGGAGCAGCCCAAGAAACCACCCTCTGAATGGCGACAACAAGCGCACGCAACAGGCTCTGAATAACAGCTCCTTGGACTGAAGCTCAAAGCACAAAAAAATTGGCCGGCCATTGTGGCCCACTAGAACTAATCATTTTCTATTTTGGGAAAACAAGTATGGTTTTTAAAAGTACCACTATCAACAAACGATGTGGAGGACTTTTGGCACGCATATACACAAAGAATTTTACAGAAATCTTTATGCTCTGGACAGTGAAGCATAAAACAAGATAAGAGATTCTCTATGGAAAGTTTCGGCTTCGGAAAAGTGAAACTTTTTGCATGAAAATATCTTCATCGAGGGAGTTTGAGAATGAACAAAACAATTTTTAAAGTAGCATGCAGCATTATTTTACCTTAGGTTCAAGGGTACTAGTTAATTTTTGTGTTTGAACAATGTAGTTAAATTCAATTAGACATTTTTCAAATACATGTAGTTTAAAACTGAACTTAATCCAGTAAATAGGCAGTAATGCATTTCACCCGCCGAAAGTTCGCACCTTCTACAAACCAAAAGCTCTGGGTTTCTCCAGACCCACTCTCTTGTGGCCAGCCTTTAGGTGTGCCGCATGGCGTGGAAGCAACAAGTACCGTGGCCATGTAGTTTGTTTGGTGAACCCATCAGTTGGCCTTTTTGAAAATAAGCGAGTCTAAAAATATAGTACATGAGGCAGTCAATTGTTTTTATTGGCGACTCCCTGTTTTTCGATGCTTGTAGGTCTTTTGTAGTTTACCCCAATGACGTATTCTCAACATCCTTTTTTCTTTCCTTTTGAGGCGCTTTTCTTTGGAAAAAAATGACTGTTGGGGGAGGGGGAGGGGTGTTTTTTTACCCCATGCTGTACTGTGGATCTCGAACCGGGGAGGGGGGGGGGGCTTGTAGTCGGCTGATACCTTCGACACAGATTACGGATGTAATATATTACCTTTTTTTTTCTTTCCTAGAAGACATAGGTTTATCGAACCTTAGGAAACACTTGTTGGCGGTTAGGAACGTCTACAAGACTTGCTAATTCGTTTTTATCTTACTATCGGACGGTCCAATTTACTTTCCATATAAAGTTGTGTCAATGGATGGAGATATGCCAGTGTTGAAATTTACATGCAGCTATGCATATGTATGTGATAAAAATAAAGTTAAGTTCATTCATATGTAGATTAACTAACATAGATAGGATTTGTGGGCAGCACATTCGTTAATACTATAATCCTTGCGAGCCATAGGCATAGCATATAGTCTCTTTATCCAATTGTTATAGCACGAAGCACCGAGATATCAATGTTTATTAAGTAAAATACAAACTAAAGCATTAAGAATGAATATGCTACTGTTACTCCCAAGTGGAGCTCTAAATAAATATTGTACTCCCCTTGTTATCACTGGTTTCATGGGCAGACGTCGTTTGCCACACATTTCACCTCGAACCTTGACCAATCCTCGGGATCGTGGGTACCTGACAAGGCTTCGAATTGAGGTAAGAGACAATGATGCAAATATAAATCTCATATGAATCACCGCACAATATTCTCATGTAATTAGATGCACGAGGCTAAGCCTCATTCACGCATAATAACAATATCAATGAAATATAATATTGTAGAATTGCATAGATCAATACGAAATATTCTTACGAGGTCGTCAATCGCTAGAAGATCCCAATTAGAAGCTATGATTATGGCTATGAGATGGAAATGGAGATGGGGATAATGAACAATGGTGGAGGTGAAACAATGTATCTTCCTCGGGTGTCTCTGATGCAATCTGAAAATGGCGTCTCTCTGTGCAGCAGCTAGAGTCTTGAAACATAAAGGTGCCTTCACGAAAGTTGCTCAGTTTAACAATGCGAAGTCGGTGCTAGGTGGTACGGGCGGGCGGTACGGACGAGCCCCGCCCATACCCATGCTCATTAACACCACTGGATACCCCAGTTGACTTGTGAGCATTGGCAGCTCATGATTCTTCCCTTTTTGCTCCATATTTTTCCGTAAAACATGATTTCATGTATCACATAATTTTGAACAAAGATGTGCACATCTTTGTAATAATTAATCATTAGTCGCAAGACTAGAGAGATATTTCATCAATTGCTTTACTTAATATACGAATGAAACACGGATAAAGATGGTTGTTTTCACAATCATCATTGGCTCATTTCTTGAACCGACTCCCGGACACAGTCGCTGATATTTTCTTTTCTACTCGTGGTTGTTCTTGACAACCAACTGTGTTAGATATTTGTTTATCCTACAACCATATAAAATGTAAGACAACATGGGTATGCTTATGTGATTTCAATTTCACTCTTTTTTATTTATCTAATATGGATGTATCTAGACACATTTTATTTCTAAATACATCTATATTGGAGTCAATTAATATGAATCGGAGGGAGTATATGATTTTAGTTTGTATGGTTTCTATTTATATAATAAAAACATGCATTTCATCACACTGTACAGTTTAGTATTATGATTTCATAATCCAATAAAACTTAATACATTTAAAAGTTTTGAAAGGACTATGTAATTCCAAATAATATGATAATCTTTAAATTTCAAAATAGTCGAAGATGTTGCAAACTCTGCACTGATTAACTTTTAAATAGTGGTTTTGAATCTATTTCTTGTGATGGATATACTGCTTTCTCTACAAAATCTCAATAGTTCATTAGTAATAACGGTCAAAGATAAACAAGTCTATCAAAATCTCAATAGTCTACAGCCTCTTTCCAGAAATCACGTGTTTTGATTTTGGAAAAAAATATATGCAATGATGTTGCATGCGCACTTTCGCGTGGCACCCTGCTAGCTACTTGCATGCAACCGAAGTCGTACACACACACACGGGAACTGGCTTTTGCAGGCCGTGGCGCTCCGAGCGGTCTCGATCGGTCAGACAAGACAAGGCCAAACGAAGAATTTAAACCAAAAGTTGCTCATTGCTGTGAATAGGAGTTCACCGTATCCATCACGAAGAAGAGCTTATGTGTTCCTGACACTGACAATGATTCGTGTTTGCGTTTAATCTCCTTGGTAGAAACTTGACTGGAGACATTTCCGTGGTAGTAAAGGTAAAAAGGACCCTGACCGTGCAACGATCTGTGTCCACATGCACACCTGATTTCTCAAATTGGATGACTGACCAATTCAGGTCACCCCATGACCATCCCATTGAGTCGACGCCCGCGTGCGGCAGCAAACGGATGCGTTAATATCCACAAATGGCAGAGGAAAATCAGCACGTACAACCGTTTTTTCTACAAAGAGCCATCCAAAGGGTAAATTCTCCGTCAACTGACTTTGTACTACCCTAGTTCATTCAAGTTCTCATGATTAACAAGCGTTTGTAAAGTTTAAGATTGCATTTAAAGAAGGACACTGCAAGCGCTCAGCAATTACATGGCGCGACCTAGTGGCGACTTGCCAAGTTACCTAAGAAAAAATTGCCACGGCTTCCCGCGATCCTGTGCCTACACCTCCATCGCGGTGAGAGTTCACAAAATTTACGTCCCCGCGATATAATATTGCTTAGGTAAAAAATAATCGTATAAAACGTAATTTGGCGGGAAAATAAAAAATGTTTCTCTTATCGTCATGAGAGATGATGATGAATAAACTCTTACTACCGGAAACCATTTCTTTGCTGGCCGTTTCGTTATTTTCCGAGTGGCAATTATCGGGGTGCTGTGCAAAGAGCTTCTTTGTCTTGTACCAAACAAAACAAAGGGCAAAGACGGTTCACACAACGAAGAGAATCTTTACCGTGTAGATGATCTAGCAATAAGATATAACCACCAATCAGCAACGGATCCAGCTCAGCATGTCAAGGTGATCCAAGAGTGCAATTTTCATATAAATATATTATTTTTAATCTTTTCTACAATATATAGGCTGGACGGTCGACCAGATATTTAGTAAGAGCAATTGAGGAATTCCCTCCTCTCCTGACCCCCTCCTCTCCCGACCCTCACCCCAACCCTAGCCGCCGCCGCCGCCGACAGCGCCGCCGGGGCAAAGACCCTCGGGGCGTGGCGGCGGCGGGGGCCTTTCCTTGCCGTCGTGGGGGACGGCGGACGGGCTTTCCCCTCCTCGACGCATACGGCAGGGGCCGACGCGGATGGTGATGGGCGGCGGCGGCTCTCGCGTTGCGGTCCCCCCTCCCCTCCCGTAGGCTTCCACCCGCAACACACCGGCAGGGGCTGGTGGTGGGCGGCGGCCAGACCCTCGGTCTGCGCCATGCCCTCCCCCCCGCCTCTTGTCGGTGCGTGGATGCGATCTCGGGCTTCTTCCGCGACACGAGGGCGCCCGGGGCAGCAGCCTTGGGTTCGATGGAGGAGGTGGCCCTCTTCTTCGCCGGAGAGGGTCGGCCTGCGTTTGGTGGTGCTGGATCATTTGATCTATCACCGTGATCCGGCAGCGAGATGGAGCTGCTTGGAAGCCGGCGATGGTGTCGCCGGTGGAGGGTTGGTTTGGTCTGCCCGGGATGGTCGCCGACGTGGGGGTCCGACCTGATTAAAGGCGGCGGTCCTAGGGCCTCTCTTGCGTGAAGATGAGGACCTACCGGAGGCCTGGACTCGTGATCTGGCCGGTGGGTTGAGTTCCGGAAGGCTCCACCGGTGAATGTAACAGTGCTTTGCCTGGAGTTTGCTGGATCAGAGGTATTCGGTCGTGCGCACCCATGCATTTATTCCGACCGATTGGTTCTGGAGGGAGCGGCGCGGAGCTCTTTTTCTGTGTTGACATCAAGTGATTATGGATCCATGATGAAAGTCGGAAGAAGAGAATTTCATGAAGGCCGTGTAGGATAACGTTGCATAGAAAACAAAAATTTTCCTACCGCGAACACGCAATCCAAGCCAAGATGCAATCTAGAAGACGGTAGCAACGAGGGGTTTATCGAGTCTCACCCTTGAAGAGATTCCAAAGCCTACAAGATGAGGCTCTTGTTGCTGCGGTAGACGTTCACTTGCCGCTTGCAAAAGCGCGTAGAAGATCTTGATCACCGGCGCCACGAACGGGCAGCACCTCCGTACTCGGTCACACGTTCGGTTGTTGATGAAGACGACGTCCACCTCCCGTTCCGGCGGGCAGCGGAAGTAGTAGCTCCTCTTGAATCCGACAGCACGACGGGCGTGGTGTCGGTGGCGGTGGAGACCTCCGGCGGAGCTTCGCTAAAGCACGCGGGAGCTATGGAGGAGAGGGGGCGGCTAGGGTTTGGGAGGGGGTGGCCGGCCACTTAGGGGGTGCGGCCAGCTTGTGGTCTTGGGGTGGCCATCCCCCTCCCCTTGGCCCCTCATTATATAGGTGGAAACCCCAAGTGTTGGACTACAAGTCCCCGAATAAGACCCGAACCAAAAACCTTCCATGTGATAGGGAAACCTACCCAAGGTGGGAATCCCACTTGGGGTGGGATTCCCCCCTTCCATGTGGGGGTGGCCGGCCCCCTTTGGGGAGTCCACTTGGGACTCCTCCCCTCTAGGGTTGGCCGGACATGGAGGTGGAGTCCCTCCGGGACTCCACCTTCCTTGGTGGTTTCTTCCGGACTTTTCTAGAACCTTCTAGAACCTTCCATAGAACCTTCCGCATCATTTTAAATCACATAAAATGACATCCTATATATGAATCTTATTCTCCGGACTATTCCGGAACTCCTCGTGATGTCCGGGATCTCATCCGGGACTCCGAACAAATATTCGAACTCCATTCCATATTCAAGTTCTACCATTTCAACATCCAACTTTAAGTGTGTCACCCTACGGTTCGTGAACTATGTGGACATGGTTGAGTACTCTCTCCGACCAATAACTAATAGCGGGATCTGGAGATCCATAATAGCTCCCACATATTCAACGATGACTTTAGTGATCGAATGAACCATTCACATACGATACCAATTCCCTTTGTCACGCGATATTTTACTTGTCCGAGGTTTGATCATCGGTATCATTCTATACCTTGTTCAACCTCGTCTCCGACAAGTACTCTTTACTCGTACCATGGTATGTGGTCTCTTATGAACTTATTCATATGCTTGCAAGACATTAGACGACATTCCACCGAGAGGGCCCGGAGTATATCTATCCGTCATCGGGATGGACAAATCCCATTGTTGATCCATATGCCTCAACTCATACTTTCCGGATACTTAATCCCACCTTTATAACCACCCATTTACGCAGTGGCGTTTGGTGTAATCAAAGTACCTTTCCGGTATAAGTGATTTACATGATCTCATGGTCATAAGGACTAGGTAACTATGTATCGAAAGCTTATAGCAAATAACTTAATGACGAGATCTTATGCTACGCTTAATTGGGTGTGTCCATTACATCATTCATACAATGATATAACCTTGTTATTAATAACATCCAATGTTCATGATTATGAAACTAATCATCCATTAATCAACAAGCTAGTTAAGAGGCATACTAGGGACTCTTTGTTGTTTACATATCACACATGTATCAATGTTTCGGTTAATACAATTATAGCATGGTATATAAACATTTATCATAAACATAAAGATATATAATAACTACTTTTATTATTGCCTCTTGGGCATATCTCCAACAGTCTCCCACTTGCACTAGAGTCAATAATCTAGATTACATTGTAAGGAACCTAACACCCATGGCATTCTGGTGTTGTCATGCTTTGCCCTAGGGAGAGCTTTAGTCAACGGATCTGCTACATTTAGATCAGTATGTATTTTGCAAATCTTTACTTCTCCATCTTCGATGTACTCGCGAATCGAGTGGTAACGCAGCTTGATATGCTTCAGTCTCTTGTATGACCTTGGTTCTTGTGCATTGGCGATGGCACCCATGTTGTCACAGTATATGACTAGTGGGTCTAATGCACTAGGAACCACACCGAGCTCTACAATGAACCTCTTCATCCATACCGCTTCTGATGAAGCCTCTGAAGCCGCTATGTACTCCGATTATGTTGAAGACTTCGCCACCGTGCACTGCTTCGAGCTTGCCCGAGCTTCTTTGCAGCACCATTCAATATAAACACGTACCCAGACTGTGACTTAGAGTCATCAGGATCAGTGTTCCAACTTGCATCGGTGTAACTTGTTACAACGAGCTCTTGGTCACCTCCATAACAAAGAAACATATCCTTAGTTCTTTTCAAGTACTTCAGGATATTCTTGACCGTTGTCCAGTGTTCCATTCCTGGATCATTTTGATATCTGCTGGTTAAACTAACAGCATGTGCTATATCCGGTCTAGTACATAGCATGGCATACATGATAGAGCCTACTGCCGAAGCATAGGGGATCTGACTCATCCTTTCTCTTTCTTCTGCGGTAGCCGGTCCTTGAGTCTTACTCAAGACCTTGCCTGGTAACATAGGTAAAAACCCTTTCTTACTTTCATCCATTCTAAACTTCTTTAGAATCTTGTCCAGGTATGTACTCTGTGATAGCCCTATTAGGCGTCTTGATCTATCTCTATAAATCTTGATGCCTAATATATACGATGCTTCACCAAGGTCTTTCATTGAAAAACTATTATTCAAATAACCTTTTACACTGCTTAATAGTTCTATATCATTCTCAATCAGTAATATGTCATCTACATATAATATCAGGAATGCTACAGAGCTCCCACTCACTTTCTTGTAAATACAGGCCTCTCCATGGCACTGTATAAATCCGAAGTCTTTGATCACCTTATCAAAGCGTCGGTTCCAACTTCTCGATGCTTGCTTCAGTCCATAAATTGAACGCTAAAGTTTGCATATTTTGTCAGCATTTTTAGGATCGACAAAACCTTTGGGTTGTACCATATACAACTCTTCCTCAATGTCTCCATTAAGGAACGCCGTTTTGACATCCATACGCCAAATCTCATAATCGAAAAATGCAGCTATTGCTAACAAAATCCTCACAGATTTTAGCTTCGCTACGGGTGAGAAAGTCTCATCGTAGTCAACACCTTGAATTTGTCGGAAACCCTTTGCGACAAGTCGAGCTTTATAGACAGTAATATTACCATCAGCATCTGTTTTTCTCTTGAAGATCCATTTATTCTCGACAGCCTTGCGGCTATCGGAGTAAGTCTACCAAAGTCCATACTTTGTTATCATACATGGATCCCATTTCGGATTTCATGGCTTCTTGCCATTTGTTAGAATCTGGGCTCATCATCGCTTCTTCATACGTCGCAGGGTCCTCATCATTGATATCCACAATCATGACATTTAGACAAGGATCATACCAATCAGGAGTGGCACGTTCCCTTGTCGATCTGCGAGGTTCAGTAGTTTCCTCGTTCGAAGTTTCATGAACATTATCATTAGCTTCCTCTGTTGCCGGTGTAGGCGGTGCAGGGTACAACTTCCGGTACTGCGCTACTCTGATCAACGAGTATAGATTCATCAATCTCATCGAGTTCTACTTTTCTTCTAGTCACTTCTTTAGTGAGAAATTCTTTCTCAAGAAAGGTTCCGTTCTTAGCAACAAAGATTTTGCCTTCGGATCTGTGATAGAAAGTGTACCCTATAGTTTCCTTAGGGTATCCTATGAAGACGCATTTCTCCGCTTTGGGTTCTAGCTTGTCCGGTTGTAACTTTTTTATATAGGCTTCGCAACCCCAAACTTTAAGGAACGACAGCTTAGGTTTCTTATTAAACCATAATTCATACGGTGTCGTTTCTACGGATTTTGATGGTGCTCTATTTAAAGTGAATGCGGCTGTCTCTAATGCATAACTCCAAAATGATAACGGCAAATCAGCAAGAGACATCATAGAACGAACCATATCTAAGAGAGTTCGATTACGACGTTCGGACACACCGTTTCGTTGTGGTGTTCCCGGCGGTGTCAATTGTGAAAGTATTCCGCATTTCTTTAAATGCATGCCAAACTCATAACTCAGATATTCACCTCCGCGATCAGATCGTAGAAATTTAATCTTCTTGTTACGTTGATTTTCTACTTCACTTTGGAATTCCTTAAACTTCTCGAAAGTTTCGGATTTATGTTTCATGAAATAGATATACCCATATCTACTCAGATCATCTGTGAAGGTTAGAACATAACGATAACCACCGCGCGAAGCTACGCTCATTGGTCCGCACACATCGGTATGTATGATTTCCAATAAGTCAGTAGCTCGCTCCATCATACCAGAAAATGGAGTCTTAGTCATTTTTCCCATTAGACATGCTTCGCATCTATCAAGTGACTCAAAGTCAAGTGATTCAAGTAATCCATCGGTATGGAGTTTCTTCATGCGTTTCACTCCAATATGACCAAGACGACAGTGCCACATATAAGTAGAATTATCATTCAATTTCATTCGTTTAGCATCAATGTTATGTATATGCGTATCACTACTATCGAGATCTAACAGAAATAAGCCATTCTTTTCAGGTGCTCGACCATAAAAGATATCTCTACTATTAAGAGCAAACTGGTGAATGTCTGGTGTCACATTTTCAGGATGGACAATAATACCCCCCACATCTTTATCCTACCAAGATGATTTATCTCAACGCAAAACTAATTGTCTAAAAAGGCTCTCACTCGCCCGAGAAAATATCGCCCCATGGATCCACACTACCGCACATGCCGAGCAGCTCTCACGTCCGGGAGAAAAATCCGCTGCATCTGTTGGCTCTGGATTTCTGCCTTATCTCAACCGTGATGTCACGCCCGATTTTCATGATCTGCCACCAAGCAGTCTCTCTTCCATGAGCTCTCTGCCACAACCCCGCCTCCCACCTCCCCTATATTCCAGCAGACTGTTTACATAAACATCAATTACGTATATGTAACTGGAGTTCCATGGTCAAAAAAATTTTGGAGTCCATGCCTAGAAATAATGATGAATCAGTGATACAATGTCGTCCCTGGCTTGGATATGTTTATCCTCTAACTATACCTTGAGTTCTTCAGAAGTAAAGGCAAAAATACTAATACAAACAAATGTAGTATTTCTTATTTTCACGTCAAGCCAATCTTCTTAGGAGTACGACTTCCATTCACCAGTAAAAGACACATCAGTCCCTTAACAAACTGGCCCTACTCTCAACAAACTGGCATGCATATACATACATGCATCTACATAATTTTCTCAACAAACTTGACGCACCAAGAAAGTTCAATAAAAACAAGAAATGGCCTAAATCTCTAGCTTCGTAATCTGAAGGACTTCAACCAAGAAAATTTCTACATGTGGATTATAGTAGTAATTTTAAGGTGTAGCCGAACAGGCATGTCCCACCTAGAGTCCTAAAGTTCCGTTTAAACAAAAACTTGCTTGAATTTGATTCGAACGAAAATTGCTAACAGATTTCAGGAATAACTAACTAACCTAGCTATATAGGATTACAAATCCAAACAACCCTGCAATTTTTTCTCCCGAGGCCTAAACATATCTCTGTTTCTGTACGAACCTTTTTCTCTCAAGCGACGAATCCTCCAGGCAGCTAGCAATCGCCCACCGGCATCAAGGTATTCCCTCTTCCCCTCTCCACCGGCATCGATTACCACGCGTGCACCGCACACAATCGAGTCGGCAACGCCGATAATCAGAAGGAGATCCATGGCAGCCGCGGCAAGAAGGAGAGAGCCGCGGGGATGCACCACGGTGAGCCGGTCCAGGTTGGGGTGGACACACGTGGTGTCGTGTCCCCATCCTCCTGCAAGACGTGCGGGAGCAGCTATTTTGGAGGAACGACGACGCCCGCCATTGCCTGGCGGGAGGTGAGGAGGAGCGAAGCCAGTCCAGGCGCGCGGCGGGAGCCCGAACGAAGCTGCCGCGAACGCGGCGGAGTAGGGGCCGCCTGCGGCCAATGGCGATGTGGCTCGGCGCCGGAGGCGGGGCGGCCTGCAGCCGGAACCTTGCGCCCGATGGCAGGTTGGCTCAGCGCCGGAGGGAGGGGCGGCCGTGAGATCTGGCCGATGGAGGGGTGGCCCGGCGCCGACGGGCGGGACGGCCGGTAGCCGGAACCGTGCGCCGGTGGGCGGGTGGCCGTTATAGAGCTGGAGGGAGGCGGGTTAGCTCGGCGTCGGAGGGTGGGAAGCTGTGAGAGCGCGGGCTGAGGACGGGAGGTGGCGGCGTGAGTGAGAGGAGGCAGGAGGCATGGCCATGGCGGCGTGAGTAAGGAGGAGGCGGGGCAAGCCAGAACGAAGGGAAGGGATAGGGTAAGGAGACGTGAGGAAGAAATAGAGCAGTGACAACATACCTGTCCGGCTCTTCTTTAATTTATTTTTTCTTGCCGGTTTGCCCTGTTGACTGAGACGCGTATGCAGACTCCGCTTCTCTCTGTGGAAGAACAGGGGCTTCTCCCTGTACCAGTGCTAGCTAGCGGAGTTCTGGGCTCGAGTTCATCAATAGAATCTGTAAATCTCCTCTTTCTTGTTACTTTTTTTGGAAGAACAGGGGCTTCTCCCTGTACCGGTGCCTCTTTTCTATGTTGCTGTGGTTGGTTCGGGTAAAGTTAAAAAGGAGTTTCTTCTCCCCCCCTGCTCGGTGGGGTGATGTAGGGCATTTTCCCCTTTTGCCTTGTTCAAGACATGTAACATGTATATAGCCTCGTTACGAGATGCTTTTCTCTCCTTTTTTTTTAATCCATCCAGTACTGTAGTTAAGCAACCTCGCTTATTTTCTTTGTCTATATGATGTTCTGTTGTTCAATAACAGGTGGGCTCCAGGATAACAAGCGATCGTGCCTACAAATTTTCTCAAATCAATTATGTTTTGACTCTTTTCAGATCGCAAATATTCATCTCTTACAATGTGTATTAACTATTGTAGATCATGGACGAAACTGAGACAGATACTACAAATGCTTTGAATGAACCTATCGACATAGGTTCAGATACAATGTTAGTGGAAGAGACGAGTTTTACCGAATCAACCAAGGTGATTTTGATTATATTTTTCTGAACACATGTTCCTAGATAAAAAGATCTTTATAATTAATTTCGTTTTTGCATGTCATGGACAGTATAAAAATGGATGTTGATGTTAAAGAAGCCATCACCAAAGGCCTCGAGGTTACCTTGATGGAAGGGACCCTAGACTCACCGACTCTTTCAAATCCAAAGGAGTCATGTCATAATAAACCAAAAAAAGAAAACACAAACATTATCCCAAAAGGTACTTAGTTCCACCCTTTCCTTTTTGCTATATAACTTTTTATGTAATTAATGTGGCACACTTATATATCTTGCCAGACTATGTCTGCACCGCGGAAGATTTTGTCGTCATTGAATCAATAATGTCTGCACCTAAAAATACCAACTTTGTCGAGATCGGTGATGCATCGCTATCTAATGACCATTTAAAGTGTCTTACATGTGATGACGGATTTCTGCCCGATGATGTAAGTCAACAAGAAATCACTATTTACACAATTTTTGTCTATTTTTAATTTAAATGTATTTTATGTGTTCAATTGTAGGTGATAAATGCCAACATATATTGCATGCGTGCATGTGATCATCTGCTTAACAGAGCTGGCGATAAGGTATATATGGATAAAACATACGTCTCCAATATGCTGAAGAAAGACGTAAAAATATATCGTCATATCATAGAGCTGGCATATATTTATCTAAAGCATGACATGGTCAGAACTAAATCCCTACCTATGCATCTCATTTATTATATTTTTAACATGTGTATACCTACTTATGTAATATTTTATTTTAGATCTTCCTACCGATAAATATCAGTAAGACCCACTGGTATTTAGCGGTCATCAATGCGAAGAAACGCTTGATACAAGTATTAGACTCACTTGGTCCTGGAATGGGTAGAACTGACCTCACGTTTATGGTAAGTTATTTGATTATGATCTCCTCTTGACATTTTTCGTTTTCCTCGGTGTCTAATATCTTTTTTCCTCATATAACAGCTCCGAGGACTTGAGAAGCACTTAAAGACTGCATCCCAAAGAAGGGGATTTGACAAAGGTGAAAAGTGGCACGATCTCGATGTCACGACATGGCCAATAGTAGAGCATATCGAAAAACCACTGCAGACTGATGGGTATGTTGAATCTGTTCAACTTTCGAATGTGAAAATTATGGTCTAGATAGAATTCTACTATAACATTTGCTAATTTTGTAGCGCATCGTGCGGGTTGTTCATGTTAAACTTTATGAAATATTGGACAGACGATATGCTTTCTGACTGCATCACTCATGTATTATTTTTGTTTAGAGACCGTTAGTAGTATCTTGCATCTTAAATTATTAATTTACAATATCAATGTTTCTTACTACTTTGTAGGAGGATATGAGAGCATTCCGAAGAAAATTAATTGCCATATTGCATGATTCGGAACTAAACAAAATAAGAGGCAGTCCGATATATAATCAATCTAAAGATCAAGAAAATGGATCCGACTCTGATATTACGGAATTGCCAAGTCTAGGTAAAGAACACCAAGGAGATGTAGCCAAAGAAAATATCCAGCTTCCTATTTGCACCTTGTCTACCAAACCACATGAGTTTGTTGACGAGATATGCAAATACATCATGTCCATTGACGATGCAACATGTTTGAAGTAAGCCTCATAAGATATTGATCAAGCGTCGGTACATATTATTATCATATCATTATTCTTATCAATTATTTTGCAGAAAAGAATGGGTGCGAAGCTCCACACCTTATCCACTAGGATTAACTCTAAAGCAAATTCAGGACATACTCAGGATGGACCAGCCAATGGACAAGGATTGTTTCAACATGGCTATGCGCATAGTGGCATGTGATGTGATACAATTTTTGATAGAGCCTCCCGTGCACAACATGGACTTAAGATTTTGTGTAAGTTATTATAATCGCATATTTATTGTCACTGTTATGATTCTAAACCTTTTTTTAATTTCAGTCGGCGATACTCCATGGTAGAAAACATCCACTTTGGCGTGTTAAGCCAGATATTAAGGAGTTGGCAACATTTTTTCATAGCTGGCATGGGATAGACCATAATATATCATCATGCAACATGGTAAGTTAGTCTCTTTTCCATTATTAACATGATTTATGTGTTTTAATGCTCACCACTTGCAGATTCTTTTGCCACACGTATTTCTTGGCCACTTCATCTTGTTCACCATCGACAAATATGAGTATCGTGTATGTATTTTAGACCCATGTTCTGAAACTCTATCAGAAGAGAGGTACCAACTAAAATTACAAAGGTGTTCATTCTATCTAAATGATGCTCTTGAGATAGCGCAACCTGGCTGGAATTCCGATATTTATTTCTGGCCATGTAAATATCCTCACAATATCCCAATACCAACAAGCCCCGACAGGTGATTTTTCTCAGTTATCTTTACAAGCAGCTTATTTTATCGTCATTCTAATGACCAAGATAATGATATGTTCCATTTATTTGCAGAAAATTGTCTGGATACTTAGTATTTAGTTTTATGCTTTCATGGGATGGTAAAAAATTTGTTCATCCAGTTTGCAGCGTGAGTACTCTATATTCACAATCTTATATTTTTTGTGGAAAGAAAACTACATGTTAACATGATATACCAATTGTGCAGGATGGTTACGAGCTAAGGAATTTTTTTTGATACACATACTCAAGTATCTGGCTAATGAAGTTGAAGACAACGTTCCTGAGATCGTGTGAGAATACCTTAGACGCGTCAACGGACCATGGCTTTAATAAATAGTGCATTCACTGATTTCTCTTCTACAAAATGAATTGTGCGAAGTGGATCTTTAAATAAGTATTATATATTTATTTTATATACTTTAATATTTGCATGCATTATTTACACGTTTATGCATTTGACACTACGTTAAAGGGCCGTGGTGAAGCACGGGCATTCTACTAGTTATTCATAAAAATAGAACAACCATTATTCTCAGACTTGAATGAATAACCGTCTTGCATTAAACAAGATCCAGATATAATGTTCATGCTCAACGCGGGTACAAAATAACAATTATTTAGGCTTAAAACTAATCCCGAAGGTAGATGTAGAGGAAGTGTGCCGACAGCGATCACATCGACTTTGGATCCATTTCCAACGCGCATCGTCACTTCATCTTTCGATAGTCTTCGTTTATTCTTTAGTTCCTGTTTCGAGTTACAAATATGAGCAACCGAACCAGTATCAAATACCCAGGTACTAGAACGTGAACCAGTGAGATAAACATCTATAACATGTATATCAGATATACCTTCTTTCTTCTTCTTGACAAGGCCGCTCTTCAGATCCGCCAAATACTTGGAGCAATTACGGTTCCAGTGTCCCTTCTCCTTGCAGTAATAGCACTCGAGCATCGGGCTTAGGACCGTTCTTAGGTTTCATAGGAGGCGTGGCAGCTTTCTTGCCACCCTTCTTGAATTTTCCCTTAGACTTGCCCTGTTTCTTGAAACTCGTGGTCTTGTTGACCATCAACACTTGGTGCTCTTTCTTGATCTGAATCTCAGCAGCTTTTAGCATGCCAAAGAGTTCAGGTAACTCCTTGTTCATGTTCTGCATATTGTAGTTCATCACAAAGTTCTTGTAACTTGGTGGCGATGATTGAAGGACACGATTAATCCCCGATCTGTTAGGAATCACTATTCCCAAGTCACCGAGTTTCTTCGCATGCCCGGTCATGGCGAGCATGTGCTCACTAATGGAGCTGCCTTCTTCCATCATACAGCTGAAGAAATGTTTCGATGCTTCATAGCATTCCACGGCCGCATGAGTCTCAAATATAGCTTTCAGCTCATTCATCAACTCATGAGGATCATGGTGCTTAAAACATTTTTGAAGATCGGATTCCAGACTGCACAGGATGGCACACTGAACTTGAGAGTACCGAGTTTTCCGAGTCTCGTAAACAACTTTTACTTCATCGGTTTCGGTTTCGCGGGAGGGTCACCTAGCGGTGCATCAAGCACATATTGCAGATTTCCGCCAGAGAGGAAGATCCTCACATGATGGAACCAGTCGGTGAAGTTGCTACCGTTGCTCTTAACCTTTTCTTTCTCTAGGAACTGGTTAAAATTGATTGGGGACGCCATCTCTACAACATATATTTGCAATAGTTTAGACTAAGTTTATGACAAATTGAGTTCAAATTTTAATTCAACATAATTAAAAATCTAGGTGAACTCCCACTCAAAACAATATCCCTCGCATTGTCTTAGTGATCACACGAACTAAATCCACCACAACTAAGTCCGATCATCACGAGACAAGGTGTAATTTCAATGGCGAACACTCAAAGTGTTCATCATATCAATCATATGATTCATGCTCTACCTTTCGGTATCACGTGTTCCGAGACCATGTCTGTACATGCTAGGCTCGTCAATGCCACCTTAGTATCCGCATGTGCAAAACTGGCTTGCACCCGTTGTATGCACTTGTTGATTCTATCACACCCGATCATCACGAGATGCTTCGAAACGACAAGTCTTGGCAACGGTGCTACTAAGGATGAACACTTTATTATCTTGAGATTTTAGTGAGGGATCATCTTATAATGCTACCGTCGCGATCACATGCAGTTCATATGTGATATGATATGGCCCTTTTGTCTTTGCGCCTTTGATCTTCATCTCCAAAGCACGGACATGATCTCCATCATCTTCGGGCATGATCTCCATCATCATCGGCGTAGCGTCAAGGTCAATGGCGCCGTCTTCATGATTGTCCTCCATGTAGCAACTATTACAACTACTTTGAAATACTACTCAACATGAAATTTAAAGACAACCATAAGGCTCCTGCCGGTTGCCACAATACAATAATGATCATCTCATACATATTCATCATCACATTATGGCCATATCACATCACCAAACCCTGCAAAAACAAGTTAGACGTCTCTAATTTGGTTTGCATAATTTACGTGGTTTAGGGTTTTCGATAGAAATCTAATCTACCTACGAACATGAACCACAACGTTGATACTAATGTTGTCAATAGAAGAGTAAATTGAATCTTTACTATAGTAGGAGAGACAGACACCCGCAAAGCCTCTTATGTAATACAAGTTGCATGTCGAACGAGGAACAAGTCTCATGAACGCGGTCATGTAAAGTTAGTCCGAGCCGCTTCATCCCACTATGCCATAAAGAAGCAAAGTACTCAACTAAAGATAACAAGAGCATCAACGCCCACAAAACCATTGTGTTCTACTCGTGCAACCATCTATGCATAGACACGGCTCGATACCACCTTGTAGGATAATGTTGCATAGAAAACAAAAATTTCCTACCGCGAACACGCAATCCAAGCCAAGATGCAATCTAGAAGACGGTAGCAACGAGGGGTTTATCGAGTCTCACCCTTGAAGAGATTCCAAAGCCTACAAGATGAGGATCTTGTTGCTGCGGTAGACGTTCACTTGCCGCTTGCAAAAGCGCGTAGAAGATCTTGATCACCGGTGCCACGAACGGGCAGCACCTCCGTACTCGGTCACACGTTAGGTTGTTGATGAAGACGACGTCCACCTCCCGTTCCAGCGGGCAGCGGAAGTAGTAGCTCCTCTTGAATCCGACAGCACGACGGCGTGGTGTCGGTGGCGGTGGAGAACTCCGGCGGAGCTTCGCTAAAGCACGCGGGAGCTATGGAGGAGAAGGGGGCGGCTAGGGTTTGGGAGGGGGTGGCCGGCCACTTAGGGGGTGCGGCCAGCTTGTGGTCTTGGGGTGGCCATCCCCCTCCCCTTGGCCCCTCATTATATAGGTGGAAGCCCCAAGTGTTGGACTACAAGTCTCCGAATAAGACCCGAACCAAAAACCTTCCATGTGATAGGGAAACCTACCCAAGGTGGGAATCCCACTTGGGGTGGGATTCCCCCCTTCCATGTGGGAGGGTGGCCAGCCCCCTTTGGGGGAGTCCACTTGGGACTCCTCCCCCTCTAGGGTTGGCCGGCCATGGAGGTGGAGTCCCTCCGGGACTCCACCTTCCTTGGTGGTTTCTTCCGGACTTTTCTAGAACCTTCCATAGAACCTTCCGCATCATTTTAAATCACATAAAATGACATCCTATATATGAATCTTATTCTCCGGACTATTCCGGAACTCCTCGTGATGTCCGGGATCTCATCCGGGACTCCGAACAAATATTCGAACTCCATTCCATATTCAAGTTCTACCATTTCAACATCCAACTTTAAGTGTGTCACCCTACGGTTCGTGAACTATGTGGACATGGTTGAGTACTCTCTCCGACCAATAACTAATAGCGGGATCCGGAGATCCATAATAGCTCCCACATATTCAACGATGACTTTAGTGATCGAATGAACCATTCACATACGATACCAATTCCCTTTGTCACGCGATATTTTACTTGTCCGAGGTTTGATCATCGGTATCATTCTATACCTTGTTCAACCTCGTCTCCGACAAGTACTCTTTACTCGTACCATGGTATGTGGTCTCTTATGAACTTATTCATATGCTTGCAAGACATTAGACGACATTCCACCGAGAGGGCCCAGAGTATATCTATCCGTCATCGGGATGGACAAATCCCACTGTTGATCCATATGCCTCAACTCATACTTTCCGGATACTTAATCCCACCTTTATAACCACCCATTTACGCAGTGGCGTTTGGTGTAATCAAAGTACCTTTCCGGTATAAGTGATTTACATGATCTCATGGTCATAAGGACTAGGTAACTATGTATCGAAAGCTTATAGCAAATAACTTAATGACGAGATCTTATGCTACGCTTAATTGGGTGTGTCCATTACATCATTCATACAATGATATAACCTTGTTATTAATAACATCCAATGTTCATGATTATGAAACTAATCATCCATTAATCAACAAGCTAGTTAAGAGGCATACTAGGGACTCTTTGTTGTTTACATATCACACATGTATCAATGTTTCGGTTAATACAATTATAGCATGGTATATAAACATTTATCATAAACATAAAGATATATAATAACTACTTTTATTATTGCCTCTTGGGCATATCTCCAACAGGCCGGAGGGGAGGACTAGCTAAGGGAGGTTCAAGTCTCCGCGCTGTTGAGGGACTTGCTTGGTGTTCCGGGCTTCACAGTAGTGGTATGAAAGTGGGGGTGACAACACAGGTGAAGGGCAGAGTCCTACCTTTCAGGGTGAAAACCTAAGGTCTGGCCTTAACTGGTTGTGCCTGGCAATGACCTTGGTGGATGCATTGTTTTGAGAGCGGGGACTATCTTCAGGGTGAAAACCTAAGATTTTTGATCGGGCGACGACGGTGTTTGAGCACCGTTCCCTTCTTCGAGGCGTCGTTTTTGGAGAGTCTGTAATTCAGGTGTTGTCTTGGCGGTGGATGTATTGCTGTTGTTAGGTCCGAGATACTGTAGCGGGACTTTTGTTTCTTAGTTTTCTTTTCCTTTTTTGAATGTGTGCATCCGTAGTGCCATTAAGGTGCTGCGTTGTTGCAGAGGTTGGGTGTAATTGGTATCTCTTGATATTAATATATTCCCTTCATCGAAAAAAATGTGAAAATCTCGGACCCTGTCCACCCCTTGTATCCGCAATAGCTAGCAATTGAAAAAATTATAATATTATCCTTGCTTATAAGACTTGGACGAGGTAGATTCGTTGGAAAAAATTACAACACTTGAAGGCTTACACGTGTTTATCATGCATGGATACATGCATAGGTTCTCGGATAGGTACCCGACGTTTGATGTTGATGCATGCATGAACTTTGCACTTTATTGCAACATATTACCACATATTTGCATCTTATATAATGTTATTTTCATATTTTATGATGTTTTAGGGGATTTTCTAAATAATCCTCCCTCCTGCGATTCTAATTCTGTTTGGCAGGAAACGCCACTTTTTAGTGTTTTTGATTTTTCAGGAGTTACGAGACTCGAAAAAAGGCAAGGTCAGGGACCACGGTTCGGAATTTTCGAGAAAAACAAAATAAGCTAAAGTGGGACACCATGAGATCAAAGAGCTACATACTAGGGCAGGTGGCGTGCCCTCCCCCTTTGGGCACGCCACCTGGGGTCGTTTTCATCTCGGACGTCCGTTTCGCTTCAATCCAACGCCAACCGACTTTTTTGACCTAAAAACCACTATATATACAACCCCTGAGGGTTTCTTCGAGGCTACGGCGGCGGAGATAAAAATACATAAATAGAAAGTCAGCAGGCCGAGATTGGACGGGGGAAACGCTGGCGGAATCGCCTCCGGTGGACTCCACCCCCCACCCTCCGGTGAGGGCATAAGCACCATCTTCATCAACATATACATCAACTCTTCATCATCCCCCTCTTTAATCTTTTGGCAAACATGATTTATGATGCAATATATTGTTTTCCCATGATCTATTGTATCTCTATGTTGATGTTTGAGTAGTGAATTGTCTATGGGAATTGTTATATAGTTGTTATTGGTTGCATACAAGTATTTTTTTTTATCTTGTATGATGATTTTTTGTACTGATATATGAGTGCACACATATGTTGGGGGATGCACAAGGTTGCCACTGTTGCATGTTGATAGGAAGAGGGACAACGGGAGTTGACAGAAACCTTGTCCTAATTCTTAGATGCATGTTATATTAATCATGATTAATCAAACGGGGTATAACTATGGGGACCTTTAATCTTACAGTGGTGGTTGGACTTTACGTTTTAATAATTCCCTTGTTTGCTCTTAACTGGCCTTGGGATCAATCACTAGAGGTGTACTTGCTCATATCCATGGATGCACCTATCTATGGTTCCTCTCTAGAAGAAACATTAAAAACTATAATGAGCTTCACTAATTGTGATAACCACACAAATAAAATAGACATTTGGCTGAAAACTTACTCCACTTTACTTCACTTCATCTCATTTTACTTTACTCCACTTCACTTTTCTTGCATTAGGTTTACTCATTGCATTTTAATTGCAGCACATATAGTTTCATAGTAAAAACCTCTTCACACACACCATATATCTCCTAGCTTAGAAGGCCATATAAGTGGGTTATAGGGCTTTAGAGAATAGATAGTTTATCTTCAGCTCCTCGTGGGTTCGACACTCAAATACTTATCGAATTATACTGCGGTGATCCCCTGCACTTGAGGGTTATCAGTTGTGCTTTTTTTTAGGTCGCGTAATGGATGCTATCTCTTTCCCTTCTTTTATATTAATTCTTTTTGTAATATACGGCCTATTGATAATCATCAATTAATAATCATCAAGAGCAGTTTAAAAAACCTAAAAGTAATAAAATTACAAAATAGGTGCTTGGATTGGATCACGTAGTGAAAATTACAAGCAGTAGATAGAACCAAAGTCACGCAGCCATCCTCACCTCTCCCCTACTGTAGCAGTGCAAAGTTTGTCATGGTAGAACTTATTGTAGTAGACGGAAAGTCATCATGTTAGCCCAAAAATCCCTTACAGTACAACAGTAACCATCATCAAAGAAAAGAACCATAAATCAAAAAAGTCACACGTGCAACCATCTGACATGAACACCGACTAGATTCTAGGAGATTCACCGGGAAGACAACTCAACATGTCCACTGCTAGTGCTATGCACACCGCCGGAGTGGGATAGGGCAAGCTGGACTTTATCTGACTTCTAGATGTCGCCGCCACCTCACCATTGAGAACAAAACACTGGAAATTATATACCTTTATAAGAATAGAAAACCCTCCTGTCGGCGAGGGCTGGGCCGTGGCCGTGGCTGTTGCACCTCCAAGACTCCAAACCCACCAAACACGGGGCGAACCTGACAACGGAGAGGGGGAGGGGCGAAACCCTAGATTGCTTGTTGGATCTTCCTCTCTGTCTCTCCGACCGTATGAGTCGGACTCAACCGGTAGCTTGTTGAATATGTGTTACTCAGAATTTCAGATTCGAGGTATAAACTCTTTTCATTTGTATCCACTTGATTCAAAGTTTGAGTCAATAAAATCTCCTTTTTGTGAAGAAGAATAGTCTAGCTAGTCGCGTTAATATAAGACTTGGGCGGGGCAGATCGTGCAGGATAAAAAATACAAGACTCGAGAGTGTAACAAGCTAGCTAGCTACGCCCTGCGCAGTTCCCAGCGGTCGACGTACGTACATGGCCACCGTCCACCAGATCCGGCGCGCTCAGCGTGCGGACGGCCCGGCGGCCGTCCTCGCCATTGGCACGGCGAATCCGGAGACCACCATGCTGCAGGGCGATTACGCCGACTACTACTTCCGCGTTACCAAGAGCGAGCACCACGCCGACCTCAAGGACAAACTCAAGAGAATTTGTAAGCTCATGCATGCACGCACGTACGCCTCGACGCATCCATTTTTGTTGGGAGCTAACTATAGTAAAATTTACAGGTAAAAAATCAGGGATCGAGAAGCGCTACTTGCACCTCGACGAGGAGCTCCTCGCCGCGCACCCGGACTTCAGCGACCGCACGTTGGCGACCCTCGACGCGCGCATAGAAATTGCCTCCGCCGCGGTACCCGCGCTCGCCGCGTCCGCCGCGGCGAAGGCCATCGCCGAGTGGGGGCACCCGGCGTCCGACATAACCCACCTCGTCTTCAGCACCTACTCCGGTGGCAAGGCACCAAGCGCCGACCTCCGCCTGGCGTCGCTCCTCGGCCTCCGCCCTACCGTGTCCCGCACCATACTCAGCCTCAACGGCTGCTCCGGCGGCGGCAGGGCGCTGCAGCTCGCCAAGGAGCTCGCCGAGAACAACCGCGGCGCGCGCGTCCTCGTGGCCTGCTCAGAGATCACCCTCATGGCGTTCTACGGCCCCCTGGAGGACCGCCTGGACACCATCCTCGGCCAGGGAATTTTCGGCGACGGCGCGAGCGCGGCCATCGTCGGTGCCGACCCCGTCGTGGTCGGCACCGTCGAGCGCCCGCTGTTCGAGATGGTGTTCGCCACGCAGACGACGATACCGAAGACCGAGGGCGACATCAGCATGCAGCTCATGAAAGGCGGCCTCGACTTCCACCTCTCCACCCGAGTGCCGAAGTTACTGAAAAACAACATCGAGCGCTGTCTGATCGACACCTTCGAGCTTCTTGGTGTCGATGCTACGTGGAATGAACTGTTCTGGGCGATCCATCCTGGGGGACGTGTGATCTTGGATAACGTCGAGGAACTGCTCGCGCTGGACGACGGGAAGCTGGCGGCGAGCCGACGAGTGCTGAGTGAGTTTGGTAACATGAGTGGCGCGACGGTGATCTTCGTGCTCGATGAGCTGCGCCGGCGCATGGCGAGGGGAGAGGAGGCGGCCGAATGGGGGGTGATGATGGCGTTCGGCCCGGGGATCACGATCGAGACGATGGTGCTGCACGCCACATGCAACCTCCAGGAAAACTAGACGTTTATCTACACATGCACGCCACTTTTGCGAATCGATTGCCTCTATCTCAATTTATTTCATATTCAGCAAGTGTGAAAAATGCTTAAAGTCATAATTTATTGTAGAGAGCAGAGCCTAGAGACGTTGAGTGGCTGACGTCTGTTGTAAGTGTATAAATAAATGAATGCTAGAGAGGAATCATGTTTAGAGTTAAGTCTATGTACCTTACAATACAATGTATGCTAGGGAAAGCTTATTGGAAATAAAGTATTGTGTAATGTATGGAAACTATAATGTCAAGTCAAATTTAACTTTGGATTTGGACAACACATACATTCATCATTGAAATAGGGATCCATTCTAAAGATTGTGAAGTCATTCCAAAATTGGCCGGCGCCGCATGGGGCGCGCCGGTGCGAGCCCGTTTTCGACCCCGACCCCCAAAATGCTATCGGGGCCACCGGTGAAGATGCTCTAACAACAGGTAGCTCCAAATCTCCAATACATCCACATGTATTCTCTTGTACGTATGTTTTATTGCTTTATCATATTTTCCAAGTATATTGAAACATATCTCATGGGCCCTACCAACATTTTATTTATTTATCTTGGAACAATAATTTCTAAAATAATACTCACAATAGTTCTGAAAATAGTTTCGAATCTTATAAGGCATTTGATTAAAACTCAATTATGTGGAATTTTAGATTTATTTTTATATAAAAATTCAGTATTTAAATGAAATTTAGTTGTTTCAAATAGATTATAAATATATTCATAAATTATATCATGTTTATTTAATTAATTATTTAAATAAATACCATAAATATGTCATGGTGATATCATAGAAGTTTCATTTATTCCAATCATATTTTAATCACTTCCAAAAATATTTTGTTGTAGGTACCGAAAAAATTCATTCTTTCACAACGTTATAGCAATATAATTCGTGATATTCCAATAAAAATAATAAAAATTCGCACAAAATTTACTTACTCCAAATATGTTTTAATAAACTTCAGAAACGTTTCACTGATTTTACAGACATTTGAATTACGGTAAGAGTTCATATGGTTTCAATTAATTATAAAAATGTTCTTAAATGTTTCACAAAATTGGATTATTTTATTTGAATTTAGTAAATAATCACAGTTTACTAGGGGGTGTGGGATCCACATACTTATTTGTTTTAATCAAACACATATGAAAAAAATATCATTTGGAATAATTCATAAAGGCCCTCACCAACCACAAAGCAAGGATCTCTGTCTCTGCCAGGTGGAGGTTCTCTTAGAAAATTGGCAATGTCTACATTCAGCAACTAAGTTTCTATTACTTGGCCCATAATTATAAATTGAAAAAGTTTATGTCACTTGAACTATGAGTATAAAATCGACCATTTCTAGATATATAACACATAACAGTAATTGTTTATTCATTATATCAATAAATTTGGAATACAAATTAGACAAAAGCATAACTATATAATAGAAATGTTTGTTAAAACTATTATTATATTTTCAAAAAAATAGGAAAAAGACAAGGGAACAATAATGAATCAATCAACATTTTTTTCTTAAGACAAATGTTTGTGTATCGAAAAAGAAATGTCATGAATTCATATGGAATGTTTCTCTTAAATGTCAGAAGTTTTTTTATATCATTATGTAAGATACTCAATAAAAATAAAAAAATTGATAAACTAAACAAGTAATTTCTACATAAAAAAAACTAGAAATGACATAATAGAATGTTAAAGGACTGAATAAAAAATAAAAGGAGAATAAAAACAAAATTTGTATTTAAAACAACTTACATAACAGAAAAAAAAATGCTAAAATAAAAAGTAATGAAAAAAAAAGGAATGACACTAGAAACAATCAAATCAAAATGTACTCGTGTTTAAAAAAACACACACTAATGGATGTTCAAATGATGTTGTCTTGCGTTGGTGTTTTCTTTATTCAAAGAAAGTGACCAATGAGATTGTGAATGGTGAAACAAATTTTGCCCTGCTGAGTTCGGCTTCTTTGCATTATAGAACTTGAAGTTAAAAAACAACACTTCATAAAAAACAAATGATGTTCCATACAAATGAATCGTGATCATTAGTAAGCCGAATATCCATTAACCGTCGAACAAGATGTAACCACGATGTCACATTTGTTCTCAGTTAGAGCACTTCTGAACTCATGAATATTTGAAAATGTTAATCCACATTAGAAGAAATTACTATAGTTCATGCATATTTGCATGCTCATATGAGAATAGGATAATAGCAAAAAAGAATATTCAATATAAAAACTTGCAAGGACTGCGAAACTAGGAAAAAAGAAAAAAAAATTAAGAACATAAGAAAGTTAAAAATAATGAAAATTAAAAAACTAGAAATGCAAATATTAAGAAAGAGTAGATAGAAGAAAATAAATAGTATTAAAAAAGCACTAGCAAACGTTATTGGGCCGACAGTACGTGGACGTTGCTGCACTATTGGACGCCTGAAATGTGAAATCCCGTTAGACAGAGCAAGACAGGCCGTGTGGAGACCGGGAAAATGGCCGCAATAGTATGAAGAACAATGTAACCCAATATCGGTCGAGCCAAATTCTGCGGCATGAGCTCCCGTCTCCTCCTGCCCCTTCCCTCTCCTAAGCGACAGCACGACGGCGGTGGGCGGAGCAGAACTGCGCGCGTGCCCGAGTCAGCGAAGAGCCGACGCCGCGGCGCCACAGGTACGGTTCGCCGTCGAAACCAATCGGCCGTCCATACGATTCCGTTGCCACAACGTGGGCACTGGAATTTCTGGTGGTGAGGTGAAAGCACACCTGACCTGATAGCAACATGAGAAGATGGAGTTCAGTGGCATAGAATTATAGAAACTGAAACTTCTTCACGCATGCGGCACCAAACTTAAATAAGAAATGACTACTTCGGATCTAACAAATGATACTATAGGTCTATTTGCGTGCCCTCCCTCGTCGCTCCCGTGGGCGACGGGGAGGGAACCCTAGCTGCCTCCTTCTCCGCCCCTTACCTCTCCTCCTCCCCCTCCTCGCCGCCGCCAGACGGCGTCGCCGGGCAAAGCCTGGGCGCTGGCGGCAGCGGGGCCCTCCTTCCCCCTCGCACGGAGAAACGACGCGGGCCGCGGCGGCCGTCGAGGGCGTCGTACTTGGTGAGGGGTGCGGCAGCGCGGTCGGTCCTCCGGCGGCGTGGTGGCCTCGTGGTGGTGTCGGCGTGCTCGGGGCGGCGTGCGGCTGCTGCGGCGGCGGCTGGTCTCGGGCGGCGCGGGCTCGTCCCCATCTCTAGCAACGGGGGTCTGCGGTACAACTGCGGCGGCGGAGACGCGAGGATCTGGCTAGGGACGACGGCGGCTACCACTGGCGGCGCAACGCGGCAGGTGGGCGGCGCCAGCGAGATCTGGGCCTGATCAGGGCCAGGCGGGCGAGATCTAGGCTCGATCTGGGCCTAGCGGGCCTCACTGCGTACGTTGGCCGCGACCATTCCGGGGCCAGGTGGGCCTTCGGTGGGCAGCCACCGCGCGCCAGATCGGTGTCCGCTCAATCTTCGTTTCGACCTCTCACGCCCCTTGCCCCTGCCGCTGCTCTGTATGGTGGTGGCTGCCGGCTGATGGGTTGAGCGTGGATGCCGGGGCGGCGGCCCTGGAAGCTGCACGGTTGGCTCTATAGCGGGCGACGTTGCGGTGGTGGTGGCTTCTCTCCTAGGACATGGGGATGGCGTGGAGTGGGCGGTGGGGATTCCTGGCGTCGGTGGTGCTTCGGTAGTGGCGGCTCCCAGATCTTGTCTCGGAGGCTCTGTTTGATGACGGCGGGCTGCACATTGGTCCTTCGTGCAGCGGGAGTCGATTTCGGGCGAAATCCCAGCGCTTTGGTGCCAACGGTGATGGCGCCAGCGGGTGCCGTGTCCCTCTTGGGGGCACCGTTGTGGTCGCTCCCCTGTGCTTGAGCTCCGGGTGAAAACCTCTGACCGTTCTCGGTCTCGGCGGCGGCACCTTGTGTCGTCACCCTCTTGGGGACGTCGTCGTGGAGCCTGGATTCCCGTGGGCGGTTCTCGTTGTCATCGGCGGGCATGCTCAGATACTCTCTCGGTGCTTCGATCCCGGCGTAGGGTGGACTTGGCGGCTTCCTATCTTTTACATGTGTCATTGGGTTCTTAGTTCCTGGTACTTGTTGTCTGCGGGCAGGATCGGCGCTCCACGGCCCGGAGCGGGAGGGCAGGCGGCCCTTCCCGGCAAACAACTTGGTGGGTACGAGACGACAATGTCTGGTGGTTTCACAAGGAGGCGGGGTGCATCTTTAGTTTGTAGTGTCGGTTGTACCTTAGAGGGTGTGGTGTCTACTTTATGTTCTCTGTTTTTATCTTTAATCTGCTTTGTAAGAGGTCTCCCTCACTACCTTGTATCGGTTTGGCAGTGTGTGGCTTTATTTATAAAGCGCCTATTTCGAGAAACAAATGATACTATACAAACTTCAACAGAGAATCATGTGTGTTCTTGGACTCCTCCCCTCTAGCTGCCATAGTTACGACCCAGGCATTTTACGATTCAGGAAGGCAACCGACACTTGAAGTTGTGCACGATGACCAGTTCATAAGCTGACCCATTACTTTTGTAGGTGCCTTAATTATTCCCAGTCTTTATTTTATCAAGTATATGGGATGTATATCGATCCCATTCCGAAATGATCTATATGCTTGCAGTATGAAAGGTTGCTTTTTGTTAGAGGAATTAGCTGAAGAATTAAGCTAGCCTGAATCACGTCGAGAAAGCATGTAACTGACCCGACAAGGGATCAGGCCACACGCCCACACCGATGAGCAGAACGACTGCCATCTGACGTCGCCGTCATCATTTTGCATATCCACATTAACTAAAAGAATTAAGGCTGTTGCTTTCCCTGGGCTCTCAGCGTTTGGACGGTGCGTGCGCGTCGGGTGGGCCATTGTCGGTGCGTGGGCTCCCGTTTCAGCCTGGGTTGCTTGCGAGCTTGTCTATTTTTCTCAGTGGTTTGACCGGTGGGAGCTGCTTTGGGTTGGATCTTTGGAGGCGATCGTTGCTGCCGGCGTCTCTTCCCTCGCCGCCGCCTGCTCTTCCCTCGCTGCCGGCTGCTCCTTCTGTTTCTGCCTCTTGCCGTGGGTCGGAGAGGCTGTTCTTCGGGTGTGGGCTGAACCCTAGGGTTTCCTGCCGCCATCCGCCCAGCTGTGGCCGGTGGCCGCACCTCCCCATCCCTATCCAGGGTCCTCGAGTGAAGGAGGATGGGCAAGCGAGGGGATGCCTAGGAGAAAAGCAGGGAGGGTGGGTGAGCCGGCGCATATCTTGCCGTGAAGGCCATCGAGGAACAAAGGGTCAACGGCGTCACGGCTGGGTGTCAGGAATCGAGCAGGGCAGCGCGCAAGTGGTGACTGCGGTGCAAGACCTGCAGGCTGCAGCCCTCCCATGGCCTCAACCTGTAAGGCGAGGCCATGGTGAGTAATAGGACTCGGCGACCACCGTCCTCCCAATCTCGACATAGGAGGTGCGCCGCCACAGCCAAGAGACAGAGGATCCGACGACGACAATGACGATGTCAAGAGGAAGAGGGTGATGCTGCTTCTCTATGCGGCAGCGAACCGAGGACGCAAGAATGCTGCTAGGTGCTCACAGGTCAGGCCTGACTGCAGCTGCCTTTTCTCCTCTCAATGCATGGTGTCATGGTGATTTCCACTGTTGGTGAATGGTGAGCTCATGCGTAACATCTCCCTGCACCGCTTTCTTGAACAAAACACTCTATTCCTCTACCCATTCATGCCATGGTTGGTACATCCGGAATTACTATTGTGACTGTTAACCATATTTGCATTGTTTTTCTATCAATTAGGCCCCATGATGCTTGCTAATCACCTAGCATGCACCAGGCCTCTTTGCAGTATATTGAAGCATTTGAGCAGGTTCCTGAACTGACTTTTACCTCTTTTTTGTTTGCAAAACAAAGTATCAAAATCACAAGTATATGTATATAGTTGATTACCTTTGTCTTTGTTTGGTGCTTTCAAATTAGCAATACTTTGTGTTGAAGAAATTATTGGCACTTTATTTGTGTGATTTCTATCTGCATTTGGGTGTGCAGGTTCGTGTATTTGTGGTAGTGCGGAGCCTTCCAGCGGCGTGGGAGTAGCCACCGGCAGATATCGAGGGTGTTACCCTGACAAGCGTGCTCGTGGTGGTCGCTCAGATCTCACCCCATATGGTTTGCTTACATACCTCTGTGCCTTCACTGACACTAAAGTAAATAGAGGGAATTTTCCTCTCACCAAACGTTCCAGATTTTCGGAGACAACTTGCATTTGAATTCAAAGGCACATAGAGGTTGGACAATTTCATTGGGAAAGTAGGTTTGAAGGTTTTGTTGTTGAAAGCAAATTCTTCTAATAGGTGGATCCTTATTTCTGCCATGGGAGCTGTATTTTCAAACCTTCAAAAATTACTTCTGGTGTTGCACTGGCTTTGCTGAGAAAGCATTTTAGCTTAGTACTTGCAAGAGATACAAACAATCAGGCCTGTAAGCATGACTATTCACACCTCGAAGTTATGATCTATGAACAATATTGTATGTTCTGAATGGGAAGGTTGTTAATCTGTTTACGAAATAGCCTAATGCCATTTGTGTGTGTTCCGGGAGAGTGGGGATACAAACTTGCCTTTTATGCTATTCTATATGCTAATGAGAAAGGTGGTCAATCTGTTTACAAAATAGCCTAATGTCATGATGTAGCAGAGCATAGTGTAGGTGGCGAGGCATGCGAAGTTCGACTGGCTCCTCGATCTACTGCATTTTGGTTTCTTGCTGTACTGTTTGGTACGTGTTGCTGTTTGGTATTAACAGTTTCTTTTGCTGAATTGAATGTCACTTTTTTGCTACCTCTTACATTCGTATCCAACATCATTTACTTTGAGGTTTAGGAAGGCGCATGGTGACTTTGGTATTATCGTCTTCCAAGCTTCAAACCACAAGGTCATGTATGTAGGTTTTCATTATGTTGCATGCAAGGCTGCAAGTATATTCTCTTTTCAGTTTGAGGAACCGTCGTGTTTGCTATTATGATTTCAGTGGCACTTAGGAGATGTCAATCAAGCAGTGCAAAATTTCTTTGCTGGTTTTTTGTGTTTCCGTGTATGCATTCTTTTTAATTCTTTGTTTCCTGAGAATGCTTGATATACCACTTGTATACAGCCGTTTGCTCTCAGTTTTGGATTTGTCTTAAAATAAAGCAATGAACATTAATCTTCTTTGATGTCATTTTATTCTGTTAGAATTATCTGAAATTGAAATTTATAGGAAGTCCTTTGTATCCATGAAGCACAAGTGCCTCTCAACTATCATATGCTTGATTCTAAATTTAGGAGGTTATTGTGAAGAGGTGGCATTAGTAGGGTTCATGCTTCTCCTTATCTCTTGACAAATCTTTTCTAGATGTGAATAGAAACAAGAAGGTTTCCCATATGAGTCTTTTATAGAGTTCACGGATGGCTCAAGCTTTATGCAGCTATGGAATAGTCACTCTATATTTTCAGTCTCCACTATTGTTTCTCTGTATATGTGAAGTGTAAATTTTCCCAGGTATGTATGTCACCTTCTAACCTTTCATTAGAGATTATGTGTGAGATGTTCGTAAACAACTCCTATCTTACAGACGATAAACCCTTAGAGGTAAATGTGATACTCTTAATTTAATCAGTCAAAGATACTTGAGTATAGATGGTCCAGGACTCCAGCTCAAGGGCTATTTTGCCGCCATCTTCGCTCTGTAACTGTATATCATTGTCTTACCACATAAATTTAGATTGGAACTGTATCCACGAAGATACTGACTGTTTAGAGGAAACTCTAAAAAAAGGCCTAAATTTAGTGGTAACTAAGATTCGGAGCCTAAATTCTTCTAATTGCGCAAGTGACTTTATTTTATTGACAATTTTGAGCTCTAGCTATTGTTTAGGCTCTATTAGAAGAATAGTACTGTTTTTTCACAAATTTAGCTGTCCATAACCACCTATTCCAATGATGTTGATTCTTTGGTTACTACAAGGCTACAAGCTAGGCATGGTGCACTTCAAATCAGAAAGCCCGCTGGTGCACCACACAAGCTAGGCAGTGCAACAACACGGGGCAGGCGGCGCGGCGAAGCACGCCTGTCCGTCTATACTCATATATCTGAAACCTTGATATATTATACCAGTTTGTCATGCTACATCTGCTCCTTAAATATATTGTATTGAAGTCTTACTTATATACTGCGAGGGTAAGCAAGAAACAAATAACATACTGTTGTTTCAAGAAAATTTAAGACTCAATTGCCAACCGTTGATTTCATTTGTATGAAAAAATATCATCAACTTAGCATATCAGATTCATCAGATACAGAGTAAGATTTTTTGTAAGTTTCGTGTCTTTTTCTTCACTAAGATCATTCTGTACTCGGAGTCATCCTCTGTACTTAGGATAAAATCTGGAGGTGGTAAAATCTTTTTATGGTTAGTTTAGTAATACTTGTGTTGAACAAGGGCTAATAATTGTTGCTTATAAAAATAAATTACTGCCTATTCATTTCATTTGTTCGAAAGAAAGACACTGTTATTTTATACTCATGCAAAATGTACCGTTGTGTTGAAGGAACACTGAAGGAGAATATTTTTCAAAAAAAATCAATAGATTGACATGATTCTCATCAGGTTGACGAATATTAGGTTAAATACATTATGTTCATTGTTGTACTGGAGCCTCCCAACCAACAGTGAGGCGCCCCTGGGGACAAAGTTACCAATACAAAGTAAGTCATCAGTTCTAAGGTAGTTGTTGGATCAAGTGTTTGATGGTGGACATATAGTAAAGAAGATGGCATTCATATAGAAGAAAATTAGATGAGTTACTTTTGCATTGTTGTACTGGAGCATCCCAATAGTGAAGGTGCCCCTGGGCACAAAGGGACCAACGCAAAGCAAGCATTCAGTTCTAAAGCACCGAGCTGGGATATCAGGGCATTTGCTCGCTGATAGTCTTCTCTCGATTTTTATTCACTTCGCGGACTGTAGCCTCATATAGGTATGTAAAATTTGCGTAACTATTTCACAAGCACTTAATGTCAGAGATCATTTAGTTATCTACAGTTTTCATATTTATGAATCAATGGTTCTGCTATATAGTAAGATTCTGCTGCTCTACTCTTAACTACTGGAAATTTCATTTGCTTTGTTCCAAGATCATGTTAGTTATGTACAGTTTTCAAGACTACTTATTCTTAATTGGAATTTTATATTGTATAGTTTCAAGTAATCATTTGCTGAAAGTGTTTCACTTGATATGTGATGTTCTTTATACTTTCAGGTTTGTGGATATGAAGTATTTGAGCAAGATGTTGGATGCTGGAGAAAATCCTGAAGGTTGAATCCAAATAAGGTAAGAAGGTGGTCATCTCTTCCAGTCTTCCAAATCCTGAAGGCACAGCTATGCACCTTTGTTTGAAAGAAACTTGGGAACTGCCTCACGAAAAGAAGCTATGCTACTCTGGAACAAATTGGGCACCTGTGTTACTGAGACATGAGGTCGAAACTTCTGTTATTCTTGTGGAGGACATGGAATTTACGGGACGACAATTCGATTTTCGGGGAAAGTGCAAATTTGATCAATTGGCAATTTATATCCAATCCTAGAGAACCTGACCGGCTATGCTCCAGCATTGATGCCAGAGGAAAAAAAATTGTTGCTACACTGGAGGTGACCGAAACAATCAAAGTAATCACTAGACGTGTGGAAGAAACCTAGCCCGGGATAGTCAAAACTAAATAAGGGTAGCAGTGGGTCTCGGGGAGCTGTACTTCTGGAGAATGATGGAAAAATTATTTGGTCTGCCTGGGGGCCGATTTCGTGGTGTGCATGTGCTGAATATGCCAAAATGATCATATCTGCATAATTATAGAAATGGTCTGAGACGAATTTAAAATGATCTCTTATATCAAGCTTCCTCTCAACATATCTTTCAAACTGTTCATACAACTCTTTTTTCAGATCCATATAACATACTCCCTCCGTTTTCTATAAGAAAGGCGTATATATTTTTTTTCAGTTTTTCACCTAAAAGGAAGGCGCAGGGTGCGTGTTCGATGGTAACTTCCCTAATTACCCCTGCCAAATCGTGGAGTGGTTAATGCCCAGCGCGGTGCGGTTACCTGAGGAGTTCAAGAAGAGATTAATTAGGGGCAAGTTTGGAATTAAACAAACATCTGTGCATGCCTCTCCTTAATTCTAGAGCCAAATTTTTTACGCCTTGACCATAGAAATGGAGGAAGTAATTCTTTTTCCAGACGAGTATAATAGTGAAGTTTTAAATGTGTCTTTCCGGACTAAGCAAGCATACATTAAAGTCGCTCACAACTCGCACAGAAAATGGTTTCAATCAATAGTGGCACAAAAATAGAAATCTCATAAATATTTTATGTCGCAAGTGTATTTAATTTAGCTGAACCGACAACTTTCCATTATGTAAGCAGTGGCTGGCCTCAAGGAAAAAAAAAGCAAGAGAACATTGGATTTGAGGAGTGCAAATAACTCTAAATTAATTGCGCACACTGTGACACACTACCTTTCAGCAGTATAACTAAGTTTATTGAGGAGTTTGTATTAAGATTGTCTAGATGTTAGAATTTTTATAGGCTTTACTTTTTTTTCACAACTCTACGGTGATAGCCACGATGTGCCTGAACGAAATGCAGGCGGCGAGGCGAAGCTCGCATGTTCATCTAGTTAACTTTGTAACTTTAAGCATCGAATTAAACTCACTCGTACTTGCTAGTTTAATTATCGATACCAAGGATACCACCATCTTTCTGAAACAAGCGATTTTCTTAATAAAATGCCGCAGGGTCCCTCCCCTGTTGGTCTCGTTTTTTTTTTTTTTTTGAAACAAGTGATTTGTGCCTATGTGAAGAACAGACTATCAAAATGGTGTGTATATATTATAATACTAAAATCACAATACAAGATATGTCTAAAAGAGACACCACTTAGAGCATCTCTAGAAGATACCTCAAACCGCAAATCCCAAATGCGTGTATTCAGGTCACCTCAAACGTATTTTGCAGGTTGAAAAACCGTCGCACAACACAGACGTGCCAAACGCGGCCCGCATAACAACTTATTCAGGATATGCTGTTATATATGCGGGCCGTATCTGGGCTATGCGACGGTTTTTTAGCCCACAAATAAAAATCGGAAACACAGGGTTTATACAAATCATCTGATAATTTTCAAATGTAGCAAATTAATCATGCAAACATACTATTCAAAGTACTCAATCATACATGAAACACAACACCGAAAAGAGGATCAACATCACATCATCAAGGAGGAGAATGATCAAGCATCACCGCTGGTTGCCGGCGCATCCACATGGCTGCCACCACTCGCCGTAGCATCATCACCTCGGGCATTCATGGCAGTCATAGCAGCGTGTTACGTCTCAAACGTGGTATCTATAATTTTTAATGCTTCATGCTTGTTTTACATCAATTCATATATGCTTTCTTACACTTCGTTGCATTATGATTTCTGACATACTATTAACAAGATGTCACAATGTCAGTTCCCTATTTTCTGCTGTTTTTGTATTTCAGAAAACTTGTACAGAAAATATTCTCGGAATTGGACGAAACAAAAGCCGAAGTCAATATTTTATCGAAACGAAGACGAAGTCCAGAGGGGGGACGAAGAAGCACAACAGGTCGGCCAAACCACCCCTAGCCGCGGCTTGGACCTAGCCCGCGCCTAGGGTAGGTCTGGGCCCACCAGGCGGTGAACCGACCTCAATTCTCCGCATATTTATACATCTTCTCAGGAAAACCCTGGATACCTGAGCCTCCATCCACGAAAAGTTTCGTCAAGGCCGTCATCGCCAAACCCATCTCGGGAGGCATCCACATCGCCATGACCGCCTCCGAAGTGATGCGTGAGTAGTTCATCCCTGGACTATGGGTCCATAGCAGTTGCTAGATGGTTGTCTTCTCCCCCTTGTCCTTCATGTATCGATCTTGTGAGCTGCCTGATGGCGTGTAACTCACACGTTCGTTGGGAACCCCAAGAGGAAGGTATGATGCGCACAGCAGCAAGTTTTCCCTCAGAAAGAAACCAAGGTTTATCGAACCAGGAGGAGCCAAGAAGCACGTTGAAGGTTGATGGCGGCGGGATGTAGTGCGGCGCAACACCGGAGATTCGGCGCCAACGTGGAACCTGCACAACACAACCAAAGTACTTTGCCCCAACGAAACGAGTGAGGTTGTCAATCTCACCGGCTTGCTGTAACAAAGGATTAGATGTATAGTGTGGATGATGATTGTTTGCAGAAAACAGTAAAGAACAATTGCAGTAGATTGTATTTCAGATGTAAAGAATAGGACCGGGGTCCACAGTTCACTAGAGGTGTCTCTCCCATAAGATAGCATGTTGGGTGAACAAATTACAGTCGGGCAATTGACAAATAGAGAGGGCATAACAATGCACATACATGATATGATAAATATAGTGAGATTTAATTGGGCATGACGATAAAGTACATAGACCGCTATCCGACATGCATCTATGCCTAAAAAGTCCACCTTCGAGGTTATCATCCGAACCCCTTCCAGTATTAAGTTGCAAAACAACGGACAATTGCATTAAGTATGGTGCGTAATGTAATCAATAACTACATCCTTAGACATAGCATCAATGTTTTATCCCTAGTGGCAACGACACATCCACAACCTTAGAACTTTACGTCATCTGTCCCAGATTTAATGGAGGCATGAACCCACTATCGAGCATAAATACTCCCTCTTGGAGTTAAGAGCAAAAACTTGGCCAGAGCCTCTACTAATAACGGAGAGCATGCAAGATCATAAACAACACATAGGTAATAACTTGATAATTAACATAACATAGTATTCTCTATCCATCGGATCCCGACAAACACAACATATAGTATTACGAGATAGATGATCTTGATCATGTTAGGCAGCTCACAAGATCCAACAATGAAGCACAATGAGGAGAAGACAACCATCTAGCTACCGCTATGGACCCATAGTCCAGGGGTGAACTACTCACTCATCACTCCGGAGGCGACCATGGCGGTGAAGAGTCCTCCGGGAGATGATTCCCCTCTCCGGCGAGGTGCCTGGAGGTGATCTCCGAGAATCCCCCGAGATGGGATTGGCGGCGGCAGCGTCTCGATAGGGTTTTCCGTATCATGGCTCTCGGTGTCGGGGGTTTCGCGACGAAGGCTTTAAGTAGTGCGGTGACCCG
>NC_061510.1:369125571-369142198 GCF_022539505.1 Lolium rigidum
AACTTGATTAGTTAGCTATGGTTCATTTGTTCTTTCATGTCAGCTAGACTAGGAATAGCAGAGGAAAACAACCAAAAACTGTTAAATTTCTTATGTACTTTTCACTCACTGCGTGTAGCATTATTGGCATATACTGGTGTGTAACTTGTACGTACATGTAAATAAAGCATCTCGGAAAAAAGAAATACATGACCCCACTTCTGAGTTCGAAGCATATTCTCGTGCTCTCTGTCACTAACAACGTAAATAACTCGTGGTGTGCTACTGTTCTTGCACCTCGCCTCAAGAAATTCGAGTGGCCACGTCCTCGTAACGGGTGCTTTCGACGGTGAACCGTGCATGCATGTGGTCGTCACCTTACCGTGCACGGAGAATGGAATACAGAATAGGGCGGCGCTCAAAAAAGTAGGTAGTTTTAATTAGTTTTGAAATTTTTGTTTCTCTTGGAGTTGCAACTTTGAGTACAAGGATTAGGTCCTTTCAAAATGTCGTTATGAATCTGAACCTCAGAGCTCTTTCTGTCTTCCCCCGTTCCCCTCTTTTTCTCCCTCCTCCTTGAGAGCTCCCTCCGTCGCCCCGGCTCATCTCCCCCCAACTCCGGTGGCCTTGCCGGCCGGAATAGGTGGGGGAGAGGAGGCCCGCCTCCTCTATACATTCATAGTTCTTTTCCTAGGCCTAGGGTTAGATTAGAGTTTACCCATGTGGAGTTTTGGCTTTATGCCATGGAGATGTGGAATTGTGGATCCTCAGCTCCGGCGCGAGGTGCTGGGAGGCACCAGGTGTGCTCTTCGATCGGCTGCCATGGAGGCACCATGCTGATTTGGGAAAATCTTGTGGCATCTCTTCAAATAATCGCGCTGAAATCTGTCGTGATGGTGTGCGAGGCTAGTTCTTGAAGCTGGCACTTCTCCTTCCTCCGGCCGGCCGTGGAGGCGAGAGGAGATGTGAAGGTGTCGACTTGATAAGATTCCAGGCTTCCTGCTGCTGGGCGGATCTTCTTTGGTGGATCAACGAAGCTTCTTGTGACATCCTGGCCCAGAGCTTAATAGAATTGATAGGATACTCATACCAACAAGTTGCAACTTCTTTTCCCGAATCTCATCAGCAAAGAACTCCGAGGTTAAGCATGCTTGGCCCGGAATAATTTGAGGATGGGTGCCCGGCCAGGGTTGGTCGGGTGCTACATTTGGTATGAGAGCCGACCCTCACGGTAATACGAGCGTGTGCGGGTCAGGGGCGCGGACATGTGGCCCGTCATGGCACATGTGCCGGCACTAGACGTGTACCGAGAGGGGAAGTTCCTGGCCTGGGGATGATCGACGAGGGCGTCGATCTTCTAAGGGGGGATGAGTGTGATATCCTGGCCCAGGGCTTAATAGGATTGATAGGATATTTATACCAACAAGTTGCACTTTCTTTTCTGGAAGCTCATCAGCAAAGAACTCTGAGTTTAAGTCTGCTTGACCCAAAGTAATTTAAGGATGGGTGACCGACCAGAAAGTCCTTCCTGGATCGACTCGCACGAGTGAGGATAAAGTGCGTAGGAAAAACAATTGTTTTGTCTGTAGGGCTAGTCTAGAGATCCTGAAGAGTTGAGGGGTAACAGGCCGGCCGGGGGTGGTCAGGTGTTACACTTCTCTATGGAGTGTATTCGCGGTAGCACTTTGTTCGCTGCTGCCTTTGATGGTCGGTAGGGCGATCACTCCCTCCTCCGTCGACGGCTACGGTTTCTTCCTACCAGCGATAGCAGGCGAATAACCTCCACGCTGCTATGCCAAGGAGACCTCTTTGCTCCAATATAGTGGGCTCCCACCGCCTTGTCCCAAGTAGTTCCGTCCCCAACGACGAGGCGGTTGACTGTGCTGTGATACTGCGACGCGGTGGTGAAGGAGCTGGACCCGATAGCTTTTCCTATTTTAGATCTAGGGTCTTTTCTGCAAAATGCGAGGACATGTTTGCATTTTCCTATTTCTTGTTGGTCTCTGATTTAAAATGTAACTCCACCAACGATATGAAATGAATGCTTCTCGGTCCTTCGGACCGTCCCCTGTTTAAAAAAACATCGTTACATTGCAATTATGATGTAATGAAAAGTAATTTTATACTACCTCCAAAGGTTAAGGCTTATATTTATTTTGAAAAGTTAAACCATGTAAGTTTGACCAAATTTTCAGAAAAATCTATCAACAAATATAATATTTTATAGATACCATACGAAAATATATTTTATTATCTATTTAATGATATTAATTTTATATTTTACATGTTAATGATTTATGATAAAAGCTTAGTCAAACTTGATATAGTTTGACTTTCTAAAAATAATATAAGCATTAAGCTTTGGACTTGAAGAGCCGCCGATTGTAGTTTATTTTGTCTACATGTGCGTCTTAGCGTTGTTTTTAGTTTAATACACTGTGATTCGTGGGTATCGCCTATTGTAAGTAATTCGGGTCTTCAATTATCTTGTTATCTTTTTTTCCTACGCTCGCACTCATTTTGTGCCACCATACGCTCCCTCCAACTGGACAAGGGGCAAGGGGCCAGCACCTAAGAACAAGTGGTGTCTCATAGTGTATGGTGACCTCAGCGTATATTATGACTAAACAAAATAAATACTCTTACGGTTGTTCATGAAGCCACACAACGAACTTATTACTTGCGGTAGAATGAGATTATGGATATAAAAAACAAGGAGAAGGAGAAAAAATGGAGCATTCTCCGGGAGGATGCAAAGAGCAAGGCCGACATCGAGAAGAGGAGAGCACGCGCCGAGGAGAATGGGGCCATGGCGGAGCTCATCGCGGTGGAGACTGCAACTATGATGATGAACCCGAATGAGATGCATGAGTTCCGTCTTGAGTGGTGGAATCATGCGAAGATGGAGATCTTGAATGAAAGGAGGGAAGCTGCACGCGCTGTGATGGTGCTCCAGTGATGGCGCAAGACAATCTTGTTGGCAGTTGTTGTGGAAGCGGTTGGGAAACCCCAAGACGAATGTGTGATGAGCACTGCAGCAAGATTCCCTCAATAAGAAATCAAGGTTCATTCGACCAGTAGGAGAAAGGAGTGACTTCTGAAGGTGTTGTTGGCTGACTAGTGGCAGGACGCACTACCAGGATCAGCAACAACGTAGAACATGCACACAACACAACCAAAGTACTTTGCCCCCAACTTACACTGAGGTTGTCAATCTCACCTGTTTGCTGAACACAAAGGATTAATTAGACGTATCGAATGGAAGGAGATGTTTGCAAAAAGTAAACAAAACATGATTGCAGTTGAATTTATCAGTAAAGGAAATAGGACCGGGGTCCACAGTTCACTAGAGGTGTCTCTCCATAAAGAAATAGCATGTTGGGTGAACAAATTACAGCTGGGCAATTGACAAAATATCGACCATACATGACAAGATGATTACTATGATATTTGGTATTGGGAATTACAACATAATACATACATAGACTGTAATCCAACTGCGTCTATGACTAATAATCCACCTTCAGGTTACCGTCTGAACCCCTTTCAGTATTAAGTTGAAAGCAACAGACTATCGCATTAAGCAATGTCTGTAAAGTAAACAATAGAATTACCCTTGGATAAAACATTGTTGTTTTCTCCCAAGTAGCAACAATACATCTACAACCTTATAAGTTATAAAGTCACTCTCCCAGGAAACTAGAGGAATGAACCTACTATCGAGCATAAATACCCCCTCTTGGAGTCACAAGTATCCACTTGGCCAGAGTTTCTACTAGCAACAGAAAGCATGCAAGATCACAAATAACATATGACATGAATATATAATCAATCTCAACATAGTATTCAACATTCATCGGATCCCAGCAAACCAAACATATAGAATTACATAAAGATGATCTTGATCATGTAGGGCAGTGATACGTCTCCGACGTATCGATAATTTCTTATGTTCCATGCTACATTATTGATGATATCTACATGTTTTATACACATTATATGTCGTATTTATGCATTTTCCGGCACTAACCTATTAACGAGATGCCGAAGAGCCGATTCGTTGTTTTCTGCTGTTTTTGGTTTCAGAAATCCTAGTAAAGAAATATTCTCGGAATTGGACGAAATCAACGCCCAGGGTCCTATTTTTGCACGAAGCTTCCAGAAGACCGAGGGGGAAAGGAAGTGGGGCCACGAGGCGCCGCCACACTAGGGCGGCGCGGCCCAAGCCCTGGCCGCGCCGGCCTAGCGTGTGGGGCCCTCGTGTGGCCCCCCGCGTTGCCCTTCCGCCTACTTAAAGCCTTCGTCGCGAAACCCCCAGTACCGAGAGCCACGATACGGAAAACCTTACTGAGACGCCGCCGCCGCCAATCCCATCTCGGGGGATTCTGGAGATCACCTCCGGCACCCTGCCGGAGAGGGGAATCATCTCCCGGAGGACTCTTCACCGCCATGGTCGCCTCCGGAGTGATGAGTGAGTAGTTCACCCCTGGACTATGGGTCCATAGCAGTAGCTAGATGGTTGTCTTCTCCTCATTGTGCTTCATTGTCGGATCTTGTGAGCTGCCTAACATGATCAAGATCATCTATCTGTAATACTATATGTTGTGTTTGTCGGGATCCGATGGATAGAGAATACTATGTTATGTTAATTATCAAGTTATTACCTATGTGTTGTTTATGATCTTGCATGCTCTCCGTTATTAGTAGAGGCTCTGGCCAAGTTTTTGCTCTTAACTCCAAGAGGGAGTATTTATGCTCGATAGTGGGTTCATGCCTCCATTAAATCTGCGACAGTGACAGAAAGGTCTAAGGTTGTGGATGTGCTGTTGCCACTAGGGATAAAACATTGATGCTATGTCTAAGGATGTAGTTATTGATTACATTACGCACCATACTTAATGCAATTGTCCGTTGTTTTGCAACTTAATACTGGAAGGGGTTCGGATGATAACCTGAAGGTGGACTTTTAGGCATAGATGCATGCTGGATAGCGGTCTATGTACTTTGTCATAATGCCCAATTAAATCTCACTATATTTATCATATCATGTATGTGCATTGTTATGCCCTCTCTATTTGTCAATTGCCTGACTGTAATTTGTTCACCCAACATGCTATCTTATGGGAGAGACACCTCTAGTGAATTGTGGACCCCGGTCCTATTCTTTACATCTGAAATACAATCTACTGCAATTGTTCTTTACTGTTTTCTGCAAACAATCATCATCCACACTATACATCTAATCCTTTGTTACAGCAAGCCGGTGAGATTGACAACCTCACTGTTTCGTTGGGGCAAAGTACTTTGGTTGTGTTGTGCAGGTTCCACGTTGGCGCCGGAATCTCCGGTGTTGCGCCGCACTACATCCCGCCGCCATCAACCTTCAACGTGCTTCTTGGCTCCTCCTGGTTCGATAAACCTTGGTTTCTTTCTGAGGGAAAACTTGCTGCTGTGCGCATCATACCTTCCTCTTGGGGTTTCCAACGAACGTGTGAGTTACACGCCATCAAGCATATTTTCTGGCGCCGTTGCCGGGGAGATCAAGACACGCTGCAAGGGGAGTCTCCACTTCCCAATCTCTTTACTTTGTTTTTGTCTTGCTTTATTTTATTTACTACTTTGTTTGCCATATCAAAAACACAAAAAAATTAGTTACTTGCATTTACTTTATCTAGTTTGCTTTATTTACTACTGCTAAAATGGCTACCCCTGAAAATACTAAGTTGTGTGACTTCACAAACACAAATAATAATGATTTCCTATGCACACCTATTGCTCCACCTGCTACTACAGCAGAATTCTTTGAAATTAAACCTGCTTTACTGAATCTTGTCATGAGAGAGCAATTTTCTGGTATTAGTTCTGATGATGCTGCTGCCCATCTCAATAACTTTGTTGAATTACGTGAAATGCAAAAGTATAAGGATGTAGACGGTGATATTATTAAATTGAAATTGTTTCCTTTCTCCTTAAGAGGAAGAGCTAAAGATTGGTTGCTATCTCTGCCTAAGAATAGTATTGATTCATGGACTAAATGCAAGGATGCTTTTATTGGTAGATATTATCCCCTGCTAAAATTATATCTTTGAGAAGTAGCATAATGAATTTTAAACAATTGGATAATGAACATGTTGCTCAAGCTTGGGAAAGAATGAAATCTTTGGTAAAGAATTGCCCAACCCATGGACTGACTACTTGGATGATCATCCAAACCTTCTATGCAGGACTAAATTTTTCTTCGCGGAATTTATTGGATTCAGCTGCTGGAGGTACCTTTATGTCCATCACTCTTGGTGAAGCAACAAAGCTCCTTGATAATATGATGATTAATTACTCCGAATGGCACACGGAAAGAGCTCCACAAGGTAAGAAGGTAAATTACGTCGAAGAATCCTCTTCCTTGAGTGATAAGATTGATGCTATTATGTCTATGCTTGTGAATGATAGGACTAATGTTGATCCTAATAATGTTCCGTTAGCTTCATTGGTTGCCCAAGAAGAACATGTTGATGTAAACTTCATTAAAAATAATAATTTCAACAACAATGCTTATCGGAACAATTCTAGTAATAACTATAGGCCATATCCTTATAATAATGGTAACGGTTATGCTAATTCTTACGGGAATTCTTACAACAATAATAGGAACACACCCCCTGGACTTGAAGCTATGCTTACAGAATTTATTAGTACACAAACTGCCTTTAACAAATCTGTTGAGGAAAAGCTCAATAAAATTGATATTCTCGCTTCTAAGGTTGATAGTCTTGCCTCTGATGTTGATCTTTTGAAATCGAAAGTTATGCCTAATAGAGATATTGAAAATAAAATTGTTACTACAGCAAATGCCATCCAAGTTAGAATTAATGAGAATATAAGATTGATGGCTGAATTGCGTGCTAGGTGGGATAGAGAAGAAAATGAAAAACTAGCTAAAGAGAATAATGTAGCTAAAGTTTGGACTATTACCACCACAAGTAATGTTGATTCCTCACATGTTGCTGCACCTCCTACTATCAATGGTAAAATAATTAGTGTTGGGAATGTTTCTGCTCCTAGTGCAAAGCGTACAAAACTGCCTGAAATTGCTAAAACTGCTGAAATTGCTTGTGATAAAACTGCTGAAATTTTTTCCAACCTTGGGGACAATGATCCCATTGCTGTAGCTCATAATGATTTAGATTTTGATGATTGTCACATCTCTGAAGTTATAAAGTTCTTACAAAAACTTGCTAAGAGTCCTAATGCTAGTGCCATAAATTTGGCCTTTACAAAACATATTACAAATGCTCTCATAAAAGCTAGAGAAGAGAAACTAAAACTTGAAACTTCTATTCCTAGAAAGCTAGAGGATGGTTGGGAGCCCATCATTAAGATGAGGGTCAATGATTTTGATTGTAATGCTTTATGTGATCTTGGTGCAAGTATTTCTGTTATGCCTAAGAAAGTCTATGATATGCTTGACTTGCCACCATTGAAAAATTGTTATTTGGATGTTAATCTCGCTGATAATGCTAAAAAGAAACCTTTGGGGAGAGTTGATAATGTTCATATTATGGTTAACAATAACCTTGTCCGCGTTGATTTTGTTGTCTTGGATATTGAATGCAATGCATCTTGCCCCATTATATTGGGAAGACCTTTTCTTCGAACTGTTGGTGCTACCATTGATATGAAGGAAGATAATATTAAATATCAATTTCCTCTCAAGAAAGGTATGGAACACTTCCCTAGAAAGAGAATGAAGTTACCTTTTGATTCTATCATTAGAACAAATTATGATGTTGATGCTTCATCTCTTGATAATACTTGATTTACACTTTCTGCGCCTAGCTGAAAGGCGTTAAAGAAAAGCGCTTATGGGAGACAACCCATGTTTTTACTACAGTATTTTTATTTTATATTTGAGTCTTGGAAGTTGTTTACTACTGTAGCAACCTCTCCTTATCTTAGTTTTGTGTTTTGTTGTGCCAAGTAAAGTCTTTGATAGTAAGGTTCATACTAGATTTGGATTACTGCGCAGTTACAGATTTCTTTGTTGTCACGAATTTCGACCTGCCTCCCTGTAGGTAGCTCAGAAAATTAAGCCAATTTACGTGCGTGATCCTCAGATATGTACGCAACTTTCATTCAATTTGAGCATTTTCATTTGAGCAAGTCTGGTGCCTCAATAAAATCCATCTTTACGGACTGTTCTGTTTTGACAGATTCTGCCTTTTTATTTCGCATTGCCTCTTTTGCTATGTTGGATGAATTTCTTTGATCCATTAATGTCCAGTAGCTTTATGCAATGTCCAGAAGTGTTAAGAATGATTATGTCACATCTGAACATGTTAATTTTTATTGTCCACTAACCCTCTAAGGAGTTGTTTCAAGTTTGGTGTGGAGGAAGTTTTCAAGGATCAAGAGAGGAGTATGATACAATATGATCAAGGAGAGTGAAAGCTCTAAGCTTGGGGATGCCCCCGTGGTTCACCCCTGCATATTTTAAAAAGACTCAAGCGTCTAAGCTTGGGGATGCCCAAGGCATCCCCTTCTTCATCGACAACATTATCAGGTTCCTCCCCTGAAACTATATTTTTATTCAGTCACATCTTATGTGCTTTGCTTGGAGCGTCGGTTTGTTTTGTTTTTGTTTTTGTTTAAATAAAATGGATCCTAGCATTCATTGTGTGGGAGAGAGACACGCTCCGCTGTTGCATATGGACAAGTATGTCCTTAGGCTTTACTCATAGTATTCATGGCGAAGGTTGAATCTTCTTCGTTAAATTGTTATATGGTTGGAATCGGGAAATGCTACATGTAGTAATTCTAAAATGTCTTGAATAATTTGATACTTGGCAATTGTTGTGCTCATGTTTAAGCTCTTGCATCATATACTTTGCACCCATTAATGAAGAAACACCTAGAGCTTGCTAATTTGGTTTGCATATTTGGTCTCTCTAAAGTCTAGATAATATCTAGTATTGGGTTTTGAACAACAAGGAAGACGGTGTAGAGTCTTATAATGTTTACAATATGTCTTTTATGTGAGTTTTGCTGCACCGTTCATCCTTGTGTTTGTTTCAAATAACCTTGCTAGCCTAAACCTTGTATCGAGAGGAAATACTTCTCATGCATCCAAAATCCTTGAGCCAACCACTATGCCATTTGTGTCCACCATACCTACCTACTACATGGTATTTCTCCGCCATTCCAAAGTAAATTGCTTGAGTGCTACCTTTAAAATTCCATCATTCGCCTTTACAATATATAGCTCATGGGACAAAATAGCCTAAAAACTATTGTGGTATTGAATATGTACTTATGTACTTTATCTCTTATTAAGTTGCTTGTTGTGCGATAACCATGTTCCTGGGGACGCCATCAACTCTTTGTTGAATATCATGTGAGTTGCTATGCATGTCCGTCTTGTCTCGAAGTAAGAGAGATCTACCACTTTAATGGTTAGAGCATGCATATTGTTAGAGAAGAACATTGGGCCGCTAACTAAAGCCATGAATCATGGTGGAAGTTTCAGTTTTGGACATATATCCTCAATCTCATATGAGAACACTAATTGTTGCCACATGCTTATGCATTAAAGAGGAGTCCATTATCTGTTGTCCATGTTGTCCCGGTATGGATGTCTAAGTTGAGAATAATCAAAAGCGAGAAATCCAAAATGCGAGCTTTCTCCTTAGACCTTTGTACATGCGGCATGGAGGTACCCCATTGTGACACTTGGTTAAAACATGTGTATTGCGATGATCCGGTAGTCCAAGCTAATTAGGACAAGGTGCGGGCACTATTAGTATACTATGCATGAGGCTTGCAACTTGTAAGATATAATTTACATAACTCATATGCTTTATTACTACCGTTGACAAAATTGTTTCATGTTTTCAAAATAAAAGCTCTAGCACAAATATAGCAATCGATGCTTTCCTCTTTGAAGGACCTTTCTTTTACTTTTATGTTGAGTCAGTTCACCTATCTCTCTCCACCTCAAGAAGCAAACACTTGTGTGAACTGTGCATTGATTCCTACATACTTGCATATTGCACTTGTTATATTACTCTATGTTGACAATTATCCATGAGATATACATGTTACAAGTTGAAAGCAACCGCTGAAACTTAATCTTCCTTTGTGTTGCTTCAATACCTTTACTTTGATTTATTGCTTTATGAGTTAACTCTTATGCAAGACTTATTGATGCTTGTCTTGAAGTACTATTCATGAAAAGTCTTTGCTTTATGATTCATTTGTTTACTCATGTCATTACCATTGTTTTGATCGCTGCATTCATTACATATGCTTACAATAGTATGATCAAGGTTATGATGGCATGTCACTCCAGAAATTATCTTTGTTATCGTTTACCTGCTCGGGACGAGCAGTAACTAAGCTTGGGGATGCCTATACGTCTCCAACGTATCGATAATTTCTTATGTTCCATGCTACATTATTGATGATATCTACATGTTTTATACACATTATATGTCGTATTTATGCATTTTCCGGCACTAACCTATTAACGAGATGCCGAAGAGCCAGTTGTTGTTTTCTGCTGTTTTTGGTTTCAGAAATCCTAGTAAAGAAATATTCTCGGAATTGGACGAAACCAACGCCCAGGTTCCTATTTTTGCACGAAGCTTCCAGAAGACCGAGGGGGAAAGGAAGTGGGGCCACGAGGCGCCGCCACACTAGGGAGGCGCGGCCCAAGCCCTGGCCGCGCCGGCCTAGCGTGTGGGGCCCTCGTGTGGCCCCCCGCGTTGCCCTTCCGCCTACTTGTAATAACCCAGAACATAGGAACAACGAAGGGTAGATTTAGAAATGGGATGTGCATTTCATCGCAAAACGGGGGAAATTTTCGCGCCTTATTGCAACTAAACCTAAGAGGGATCGAGGTTCTCTCTCACTTTGCATTTAGGGTTAGGCAATGTGAGTTAGGGAAATTTCGACATGATCTCTTTTGTAACTTGTTACTTTGGGGAATGTTTGCATTTGATAAGTGTTAAACAGTTAACTATAAACATCACACCATATAAACAATGAATTTAAAATTCAAACATAAGATATAAATTCAAATCACTTTGAATTTCAAAGTTAATATCAAATAATATTTTATCAAGAATATAAACATTACATAATACAAAGCTCATAAATCAAAACTTGAGCTTTATTGATATACAACACAATTACAAAGTCTTTACAATATTCTTGATACAAGAATTGAGATATAATGAACAGAATAAAAGAAAAGGAAAATTACAAGTTTAATTCTAAACTAAACCTAAACTAAGTGTCTTGAGGATGATCTTCTGGCCATAGTATAATTTAAACCTGCAAAATAACACAGAGAACAAGAACTAGCCAGAATGCAAGTGTTAGCAAGATTCAGTTTAGACAGTTAGCAGAAATAACACAAAGTTCAGTTTGGACAGTGAAACTGTCACAGCACACTTGTGCTTGTCCAAAATCCTGGACAGCACCAGATAAACATAGGCAGACCAGCACTGAGCAAGCCACAGGGGCTCAAGTTTCACCATATGAAGGCTGTTGCTAGGCAAGCAACAGCAAGGCAAGGCAAGGGGTGAGTCATAAAGTTAATGAGCCTGTGTGTCATGGACAGGGAAGAAGTAGAGGCAATATAAATAGCACACAAACCCTAGAACCAGTGCACAGTCGACCAGATAAGATCACCAGGTAAGGGTGAAGCAAGAACAAGCACAGTTCATCCAGTTCATAACCAAGAACAGAAACCAACACAACCAACTTAGCCACCATGAATCATGGTGACCTGAGAAGATCAACCAGAATCTGGAGGTGAAGGGCTGTGAACAGAAACCCCAAGTCTGCATCAACCAAATATTTCACACTAGGAGCTGGAACAAGGTATACCAAGTTCCTGGACAGATCCAAGGGATTTGATCCATCACATATGCATGAAATAAGCATGAGAATGAGCAGATGCTGTTGACGTCAGAAACCCACTGGCGGGCAGACACGGGCAACACCGTAGAGCCGGGAACAACTGGGGCTGCGGCTGGCCCCAGTCCCTCTGAGCGACGGCCCGCAAAGCCTCCTGGTCGCACGCACCGATGTTTATCACAAGGGCGTGCCACCTGACCTATACCTGGTCGGGAAGGTGTGGATGATGCCTCGCTTAGTTTCTGCGGGGCACACACGTAAACGTTAAATACGAGCCTCGATCGGCTCTCGAGGTTATCTCGTGAATCGGCTCAAAGAGCCGATCCACCCATGATTCGGACGAGGTGTCCGAATATATGGTGGTCCTGCTTGATCAAGGTAAAGCTAATGAGATCTACGACGATGTGGGGTTTTCACCGCATAATCGGATCATCCTACTCCAGAGTTGGGCCTCGCGGCCACGCACGGTGATCGTAAGCCGATCCTAAACAAGGCCTAAAAACCAACACGAGGTTGATCCTCGGAACATCCTGCTTAGGGCCAACGAACGACACCCTACGTGCCGCTGGATCCTCCCCCTTTGTAAGGCCTAACTATTGCAGATATTAAACTAATCCTTGTAGAACAAGGAGCAATCGTAACGGATCAGATCTACTAAACTATGATCAAGCGGGGTGCCGCCCCTACACCTAAGATAGGTGTAAGGGCGGCTAGACATGCAAGGGTTGCACTACGAAAGCACGTAATATGAAGAACGATGCTAACCCTAACATGTCTAAGATAACTACGTTGCTCGCCATCAAAAAGGCTTCAGTACGAGCAACGCATGAACAACGTAGGCAGGCTTGTGCTGCCTAGATCGCAAGATGCGATCTAGGCAGCATGACGCTTACCGGTAGAAACCCTCGAGACGAAGGAGTTGGCGATGCGCCGAGATTTGTTTGTGGTTGAACGTTGGTTGTTGTTTATTCCATAAACCCTAGGTACATATTTATAGTCCAGCGGACTTTCTAATGTGGGCGTGCACTAAACCGTGCACGAGATAAACTCTAACTTTTAATCTAGATACAATCTACTATAATTAAAGATACATGGGCAATCTAGCCCAACTTCACCGAGCAAGGCCGCTTCAGAGATCTTCACCGTGTAATCTTCCAAGCTCATCTTGATCGCGGCCCACCTCCTAATTTAGCCAAAATCTGGTGATAACACATGCCCCCCTGGTTTTGGCAATGATAATTCCAAAACCACTCAGTTTTTCCTTCGAAAGGTCATGTCGTTGCAGAGCATAACTGCCGCAATATTCTTCCTCATGATGCCCTGTCTTTTCAGCTTCTCTGCATAACTTAATAACTTTAGCATCACCTTCGGAAACTGCAAGAGCATTAAATTCCCACCAGATCTCTCATTATTTATCCGTGCCGACCGATTAGCTCTCTTCATCCCCTTCTTCTGTTCTAGATATCGGCACCCAAAACCCTCTTCTTCTCCAGCCATGTCATCTTCTTCCTCCTCTTCCAATCCTTTTCCTCAAACGAATTAGTTCCAAAGTACGACCGGATGGAGACGTATAACCGCCGGGCTCCCAAACGTTGGGACAGGCAGGAGTGGGACTACGTGCCGGAGGGTGAAGACTTTGTCTGGTCAGATGGGGCCATGCCCCTAACCGATGGGGAAGATGACCTCTGGTACCTGGTCGATGGAGTACTGGAGGCCTCCTCCGACGAACCAAACACCAAAGCGTATCCGGGGCCGGGCTTGGTCAGACGAGGACGATGATGATGACGAGGAAGAGGCCTCTGCTGAAGGTCACAGTAGCAGCCACGAGGAACTCGCCGACAACAGCAGCGGCGACAGCCACCTTAGTGATGACGAAGACAGCAACAACCCTTAGAGTATAAAGCTGGTTGGTAGTAATCCATCCCCTCCTGTCGGACAATCGGCTTCTCCTTGTAAGAAACTTGATTGTCAATGAAAACTTCTTTTGATATTGCCGATGTCCCGTGTGCTGATTCAGCTGATTTTTCCTCGTCCGACTTTGTCGACCATTAGCCCAATCAACCTTTTTAATGACCGATGGCAACGCATCGGTCTTTTACGATAAATCTGTGAAACAGGTTAATTCAATCACCTCCCCAGATTAGCCGGGTCTGGATCTGTTGCTGCACTAGCTTTGAACTGACCCGTTTCAGACGAGAATAGTGATGAACCAGCCAAACATGCTACTCTTGGCCTCCAAATGATAATACGGAACTAGCCGATTCCAACGAAATCGGCTCCCGGAACAAAGATATTCTAGGGCGAGCTGCCCCCCGAGCCTCTTCAATTGCAGGTCAGTTTGGCTCCTTCCTTAACCTGATCTGGACGTCCATGTATACCTCTTGAGTCGATGGCCCTGCATCGGCTTTATATTTTTTGGATTTTTTTTTTAATCGGCCGATTCAAGATCGGCCTCCATGCCTTACTGCCTTAATCGGCCGATTCAAAATCGGCCTCCATGCCTTACTGCCCATCATCCCACATGCTTGGGAAATACTTCTTGAGGTGTTGACCATTGACGGCTACTGGGAACTTCTGTCCGTCCAACTCTTCCAACATATATGCATTACCTTTCAAGGCCTGGACGACTTTATACGGACCGTGCCAATTAGGAGACCACTTGCCATATGCCTTGTCCCTGGTTCCTAACGGCAACACAGCTTCCCATACCAGATCACCAACTTGAAACTCTTTTGGTCTAACCTTCTTGTTGTAGGCACGAGCTACCCTGGTTTTATTCTCCTTAATCTTCTCCAATGACCAAAGCCTAAGTTCTGTCGCGTCCTCAATAGTGTCACTCATCAAAGCTGCATATTCTTGCGCTGTCAGATCATTCTGAAACGTGACACGTCTTGATCCAGCCGTAATTTCCCAAGGTAATACGGCTTCCGTCCATAGACAAGCTGGTACGGCGAAGTCTTTATAGCTCCATGGCACGACATGCGGTAGGCCCATAATGCTTCTGATAACTTCTCGTGCCAATCCCTGGGGTTCTCGTCAATCTTTCTCTTGATCAGCTTGATTAAGCTCTGATTGGACGCTTCAGCTTGCCCATTAGCCTCGGCATAGTACGGAGATGATCGAATCAGTTTAATCCCCATGTCATCGCAGAATTTCCTGAATTCTTTAGAAACAAAGACCGAACCCCCATCGGTCGTGATAGTTTGGGGAATTGATGGCGTGTATTTCACACGTTCGTTGGGCAACCCCAAGAGGAAGGTATGATGCGCACAGCAGCAAGTTTTCCCTCAGAAAGAAACCAAGGTTTATCGAACCAGGAGGAGCCAAGAAGCACGTTGAAGGTTGATGGCGGCAGGATGTAGTGCGGTGCAACACCAGAGATTCCGGCGCCAACGTGGAACCTGCACAACACAACCAAAGTACTTTGCCCCAACGAAACAGCGAGGTTGTCAATCTCACCGGCTTGCTGTAACAAAGGATTAACCGTATTGTGTGGAAGATGATTGTTTGCAGAGAAAACAGTAAAAACAAGTATTGTAGCAGATTTGTATTTCAGTATTAAAGAATGGACCGGGGTCCACAGTTCACTAGAGGTCTCTCTCCCATAAGACGAACAACATGTTGGGTGAACAAATTACAGTTGGGCAATTGACAAATAAAGAGAGCATGACAATGCACATACATATCATGATGAGTATAGTGAGATTTAATTGGGCATTACGACAAAGTACATAGACCGCCATCCAACTGCATCTATGCCTAAAAAGTCCACCTTCGAGGTTATCATCCGAACCCCCTCCGGTATTAAGTTGCAAAGCAACGAGACAATTGCATTAAGTATGGTGCGTAATGTAACTAGTGACTACATCCTTGAACATAGCACTAATGTTTTATCCCTAGTGGCAACAACACAACACAACCTTAGAACTTTCATCACATCGTCCCAGGTGTCAATGCAGGCATGAACCCACTATCGAGCATAAGTACTCCCTCTTGGAGTTAAAAGCATCTACTTGGCCGGAGCATCTACTAGTAACGGAGAGCATGCAAGATCATAAATAACACATAAGCATAACTTTGATAATCAACATAACAAGTATTCTCTATTCATCGGATCCCAACAAACGCAACATATAGAATTACATATAGATGATCTTGATCATGATAGGCAGCTCACAAGATCCGACAATGATAGCACAATGGGGAGAAGACAACCATCTAGCTACTGCTATGGACCCATAGTCCAGGGGTAGACTACTCACTCATCACTCCGGAGGCGACCATGGCGGTGTAGAGTCCTCCGGGAGATGATTCCCCTCTCCGGCAGGGTGCCGGAGGCGATCTCCTGGATCCCCCGAGATGGGATCGGCGGCGACGGCGTCTCGCAAGGTTTTCCGTATCGTGGCTCTCGGTATCGGGGGTTTCGTCACGGAGGCTTTAAGTAGGCGGAAGGGCAAGTCGAGAGGGGGCACGAGGGCCCCGGATGACGAGGCGGCGCGGCCAAGGGGGGCGCGCCGCCCTAGGGTTTGGCTCCCCTGTGGCCCCACTTCGTTTCGTCTTCGGTCTTCCGGAAGCTTCGTGAGAAAATAGGCCTCCGGGCTTTTATTTCGTCCAATTCCGAGAATATTTCTTTACTAGGATTTCTGAAACCAAAAACAACGAGAAAACAACAACGCGGCACTTCGGCATCTTGTTAATAGGTTAGTTCCAGAAAATGCACGAATATGACATA